>NC_057801.1:29499032-29799032 GCF_018294505.1 Triticum aestivum | reverse complement strand
GCGTAGTGGGGGACCGCCATGAACTTGGCGAGCGCGGGCCGGCCCAGCAGCGCATGATACGCGCTGGACAGGTCCACCACCTCGAACCAGATTGGTTCGCGTCAGAAGTGGCTGTTGTCGCCGAACAGGACGTCGAGCCGGACCCGGCCAATGGGTGAGCAGGAGAGGCCGGGTACGATGTCGTCGAAGACCGTCCGGGTTGGCTCCAGGTCCTCGGTCTTGAGGCTGAGCTTGGTCATCGTGTCGCGGTAGAGGATGTTGATGCTGCTGCCGCCGTTGATGAGAACTCGGGAGAACTTGCAGGTGCGCCGCGCGACAATTGTAGGGTTGAGGACGAGGGCGTATCCACCCGGACTTGGCATGACTGTCGGGTGATCCTCCCGGGTCCAGGTGATTGGGCGATCCGACCAATGCATGAAATCCGTCTTGGTCGGGACGATGGTGTTCACCACCTGCTGTGTTTGTCGCCGCCGAGGCTGGTGAATACGATGTAGGCCGTGTTCTGGTCCGGGTAGGCGTTGTTCCGCATCGCGCCGCCGGCGGGAGGCGGCGGTGGAGGCGGAGGCGTCTGCCCCGCGCCCGGAGCCGGAGCCGGTGCCGGAGCAGGCGGAACGTCGCCCCTCATGATGCGCTTGGTGATGGCGCACTGTCGAAGCGTGTGCATGGAGGGTCTTGTGCTGCTGTGGTGCTTGCATGGGGCGTCGAGCATCTCTTCAAAGCTCATGGCGGGTTGCCACGCCATCTTGCCGGTCTGCCGGCGCTTCGCTGCTGGGTTCGCCGCGGGCTCGGCGGCCGCGACAAGCCGGTTGTCGTGACGTTGCGCCGGCTGCTCGGCCTTGCGCTTGTTGTTCTGGTGGTGCTGCTGCCGGCTGCTTTTGCCGGCCGGCTTCTATGGAGGGACCGGCTTCTCCTTGCCGACCTCATCCAGCACCACCTGGATCTTCATGGCGGAGTCGGTGTTGGCATATTTGTCCGCCGTCACCATGAGCGTGGCCATGGTGGCTGAGGGAGTCCTGGATTAGGGGGTGTCCGGATGGCCGGACTAAGACCTTTGGCCGGACTCCCGGACTATGAAGATACAAGATTGAAGACTCCGTCCCATGTCCGGATGGGACTTTCCTTGGCGTGGAAGGAAAGCTTGGCGATACGATATGAAGATCTCATGCCATTGTAACCGACTCTGTGTAACCCTAGCCCTCTCCGGTGTCTATATAAACCAGAGAGTTTTAGTCCGTAGGACGAATAACAATCATACCATAGGCTAGATTCTAGGGTTTAGCCACTCCGATCTCGTGGTAGATCTACTCTTGTACTACCCATATCATCAATATTAATCAAGCAGGAGTAGGGTTTTACCTCCATTGAGAGGGCCCGAACCTGGGTAAAAACATCGTGTCCCTTGTCTCCTGTTACCATCCGCCTAAACGCATAGTTCGGGACCCCCTACCCGAGATCCGCCGGTTTTGACACCGACATTGGTGCTTTCATTGAGAGTTCCTCTGTGTCGTCGCCTTTAGGCCCGATGGCTTCTTCGCTCGACAATCGTGATACGGTCCGGGATGAGACTTTTCTCCCCGGACAGATCTTCGTATTCGGCGGCTTTGCACTGCAGGCCGACTCGTTCGGCCATCTGGAGCAGATTGAAAGCTACGCCCCTGGCCGTCAGGTCAGGTTTGAAAGCTTAAACTACACGGCCGACACCCGCGGAGACTTGATCTTCGACGGATTCGGGCCACGACCGGGCGCGCCGCACTGTCTCGATGGGCATGATTTAGCTCTGCCGCCGGACAGCGACCAGAGCGCCGCTCAGGTGTTCACTCCGACCATTAGTTCGGAGCCGACTGCACTAGCCAGGGACGGACGGTTGGACGCCGCCCCAGGAGCCGCAATCTCAACGGCTATAGAGCCGAATAACAGCCAAGTCCTTTGCAAGGCCGGTAACTCCAAGGTGCCGGGCTCCGTTCCGGACTCTGAATATTCTGCACCCCTTTCGATCGAACCCGGTCGGGCTCCGATCACGGAGTTCACCGCCGCGGACGTCTTTCAACACTCGCCCTTTGGCGATATCCTAAATTCGCTAAAGTCCCTCTCTTTGTCGAAAGAACCCCGGCCGGACTACGGTCGGGGTAGTTGGGATGTGGACGACGAAGTTCGAAACCCACCCACCACCCACTTGATAGCCACTGTCGAAGATATAACCGACATGCTCGATCTCGACTCCGAAGATATCGACGGTATGGACGCCGATAAAGGAGACGATCAAGAACCAGCACCTATAGGGCTCCGGAAAACCACCTCATCATACGATGTATGCATGGTGGACACATACAACAGAAACAACAACGAGGACCAAAAGGATGCGGCCAGGGATCGCTCCCTCGAAAAACAATCAAAGCGGCGGCGTAAGCGCAAGGCCAAGCCCCACCTCGACAAAGACCCAGCCATAGAGCAGGGTGACTCAATGGACGATGAACATGCCGTCGAGCATCCGTCCAAGCAGGGCGGACAATCCAAACAACCAATACCCGGTAAAGATAATAGCCCGTACGACCTCACACCAGATAAATTGATGGACCATCAGAACCTCCACCAAAGGCTCGTCACCACTGCACGTAGCCCGAGAAAGCAGAAGCGGAGGCTCAAGACAGCGGAAGATGCACTCAGGATCAGATGGGGCAAAGTACTCAATACCGCACACAAGTACGGCAGTAGTCGCCACACAAATAGCTATCCGAAGCGGAAACTACTACCGAAATTTGACGAAGAGGCCATAAAGCCCCCACAGTCAAAAAATAAGGAAGCCACAAGGTCGGATAGACAACCCTACGATCAATCTCACGCACCAAAGGACGCCGCACTCAATATGGCGCGCGATCCGTCCAAGAATTCGCATCAGAAAACTGGCCCAACCAGATCCATCTATAGGCCAAGAAAGCAAGCTCCAATGAGTGATGCAACGCAAAAAATACCCGAACATAGCGGCACGCCTAAATACAGGGGCGCCGCACACCCCCTATGTTTTACCGATGAGGTGCTAGATCATGAATTCCCAGCCGGATTCAAGCCAGTAAACATAGAAGCATACGACAGAACAACAGACCCTGGAGTCTGGATCGAGGACTACATCCTCCACATACACATGGCCAGAGGAGACGACCTCTACGCCATAAAATACTTACCCCTTAAGCTCAAAGGGCCAGCCCGGCATTGGCTTAAAAGCCTTCACGAAAACACCATGGGAAGTTGGGCAGTGCTTGAGGATGCTTTCCGGGCAAATTTTCAAGGGACCTATGTCCGGCCCCCGGATGCAGATGATCTGAGTCATATAACTCAGCAGCCCGGAGAGTCAGCCCGGAAGCTCTGGAACAGATTCCTTATCAAAAAGAATCAGATAGTCGACTGTCCGGACACAGAGGCCCTAGCAGCTTTCAAACATAGCGTCCGAGACGAATGGCTCGCCAGACACCTCGGCCAAGAAAAGCCGCGAACAATGGCCGCGTTAACAAGCCTCATGACCCGCTTCTGTGTAGGAGAGGATAGCTGGTTGGCAAGGAGCAGCACCAGCGACCTGAATACGTCCGAACCCAGAGATGGGAACGGGAAGCCGCACCATAACAAAGAACCGCGCCGGATAAAGGACAACAGACCGATGAGCACGACAGTAAACGCCGGATTCAAAAGCTCTCGGCAAAATCAGAAAAAGCTGCCCCCCCCCCAAAGACGATAGGGATGAGCTATCCAACCTCAACAAAATTCTGGACAAAATATGTCAAATCCACAGCACTCAGGGGAGACCTGCAAACCATACCCACAGAGATTGTTGGGTCTTTAAGCAGTCCGGCAAGCTCAACGCCGAACACAAGGGGCTCAACACACCAAGCGAAGATGACGATGCACCCCACGAGCAGATCACCGGAGGACAAAACAAGTTCCCACAAGAAGTCAAGACAGTAAATCTACTTCATGTGACGAAAGGGGAGAATAGAACGGCACCTACAATGACATGTGCCGTACAGCCAGCCCCGGAGGAGCAACCCCACTAGTTGTTACAACCAATCACCTTCGATCATCAGGATTACTCTAGAGGAGACCAGAATGCAGGCTGGACTGCCTTGGTCCTAAATCCAATCATTAACGGACTCCAATTTACAAACGCCCTTATGGACGGCGGCAGCGACTTGAACCTGTTATATCAGGACACAGTCCGCAAACTCGGGGTAAACCCAGTCGTAATCCACCTCGGCAACACTTCCTTTCAAGGAGTAACGCCAGGTTCGGATACCCCAAGTATGGGTTCCCTTACGTTAGAAGTCACGTTCGGATCACCCGACAACTTCCGAAGCAAAATGCTAACATTCCACATCGCCCCATTCATAAGTCGCTATCAAGCGCTACTGGGACGTGAAGCTTTCGCCCGCTTGAACGCAATACCGCACTACGCATCCCTTACACTTAAAATGCCCGGTCCAAAGGGCATCATTTCATTACAAGGGAACATAAATTGATCCCCAAAGTACGGGCAGGGGTGCGGCTGCCTAGACAGCCGCCCACAAATCCAGCCCTACTATCCCGGACACGGCTAGACGAGTCCGGCGTCAACATGCTCAAATAGCCGCATACCCTCGTGCAAGGGGCTCCGCGTGCTCACGCCCGGAGACAATACGGCCCAACTCTTGCTCCAACTATATCTTGTTTATTTCGATATAGATTTCTCGCACGCTTATTTTTTACTAAGTTCCTCTCTTTCGCAGACGAACATCGTGCTACGCCCGTCTAGGATACGGCACAACGGAGACACAGGCGCAGACGTGCAGCAGGGACCCGTTCCAAGGATTCTTTTCAGATTAAGACCATGCGTAAACCTTTTTTACTGTCTCTTGTTGATAACATCCCCGAGTTTTCTCTATAGCCGAGGAGGAGGCTGGCGTCTTGGCATGTGGCCACGCCAGAATTTTTGCACATACCTGGACACTAGGGGATTTTTTACCAAGGGCTCTATTTCGGCCCGTCTTCATAAAGACCGAATACCTTAGGGAGTGTTCGGCGTCGCGAGTTTGGCCCTATATGCATCAGCTCCGAATCATGTCTTTGGTCAAATGTTGGGTTTGCCCGGCTCCTGTGTTTTGCTGCCTTATGTTCCGTTATATCGGCTAACGCGGCACCAGGAGAACTACTGCGATTGTGCCCCGGTTCGGCCGGGTGAGCACCTCAGTAGAGAAAGCCGAAAACTGACTGTCATGATATAGCAAGAGACTGGTCAACCACTCGATGACTTTCGGAATCTTTAGGATTCCCCCGCATTAACGAAGGGCCGCTTCCCGGTCAGGCACACTCGCGCCCCGAATTCGGGCGAGCGCGGTGCCCCTAGGGGCTATTCAGTAGTCCCACTGTCAAACTCCTATGGCTAAGTGAAAGTGATAAAGCATTATAGTCCGGTTTCCTAGTTCGCCGCGCCACCACCTCCTTTGTAGGACCAAGACGTTGGATTAAGTGTGAAAAGGCGCCTTTTTGCGAACACCCCCGCATTCTATGCGTGGGGGCTGAAGCCAACGACTGCCATCTTTCAGGTTATATACAAATATATACATTAAACGGCCGCACAGGAGGCATCATGATTCTTGCAAGCACAAGTATAAAAAAGCTTTTTTCATAAAAACACAATTCGTCTTACAAATAGTATAAGCTATTCGAACACAACATCCTTCGAGCACTGCGACTCTATTATACGAGCGCCAGGAAGAACTTCCTCAAAATAGTGCTTGGCAGGTACTCGGCTTTCGTCCGAATCCTGGGACGCAACAATACTGGCCTTCATATCTGCCCAGTATGTCTTGACACGGGCAAGAGCCATCTGTGCGCCCTCTATGCACGCCGACCTCTTCATTGCATCAGCATGCGGCACCGAACCAAGGAATTGCTGCACCAAGCCAAAATAACTCTTCGGCTCCGGCTTCTCCGGCCACAGAAGACTCGCAACATACTTCATGGCGAGTCCGGATAATCTATTCAGCTCCGCCCAGGCGGCTAAACGGTCGGATATTGACAGTGGGCATTCTGGATTGTGGTACTGTGACCAAAAAAGCTCTTCCAATTCATGGTCACCTCGGCTGCGGAAGTGTTTGGTCGCGTCCGCCGCACTTGCGGCCAAATCCAGATAAGCGTTTTCCGAACTCCACTGCCGGTCTAATGGAGCATACTTGGGGTCTCCGAACTTCATCCGCAGCATATAAGGCTTTCCATCCGTGATATCTCCGGCCTGACGCAGCTCCTCCTTCATCGCTCTCATGGCAGAGCGAGTATCCTTGACTTCGGCAGTGATCTTTTCAAAACCCTTCTGAGCCGCCCTATATTCTTGTTCAAGCAATCTACAGCGGTCAGTAGCATCCTTCAATTTTATGGCCATCTCGGCCATTTCCTTCTTGCTCTAGCAGTGAGCAGCCTGTTCGGCTTTTAGCTCTTCAGCCGCTTTAACGGCAGCCGCATCACTCTTCCTTGCTTGCTCCTTTGCTCGGGCAAGTTCCGCCCGAAGGTTCTCCACGGCAGCAGCACCATCTACATAAAACATATATAAGGCCCGAGCATCAACCTCCTATTATTGGGTGTCTTTTGAACATACCTTGAGCCTCATCTAGCCGCTTATGTACAAGCGCGATGTCGGCATCTGCTATGTCAAGTTGCCGCTTTAGTTTGGCAGATTCATCAGTCCGACTAGCCACCGAACACCTCGCCACCTTCATGGAATAGGCGGCACTTTATACCTGGGGTTATGATCCTCTGTGCGCCGTCACTCGTGACAACACACAGAGTCTCAGGGGCTACTATTCATACAGGGCACATTTAATATGCGGATCTACCAAAAGGTACACCTTTTTACATACCTCAAAGCCTGTTAGTAAACTCCTGGCAGCCTCGTACAATCCGCTTTCCGCGGATGAATCCTTCCAATCACCGTATCCATCAACATACGGTGTTCTTCTTAGATGGACGCCCTACTAAGCAGATCCTTCAGCCCCTCCGCCGGCGCGCAAGAGGGTGCCGTACTAGTCTGACGACCTTTCCTAGGGTCCGGACTTGAAAAAACCCTCCGGGACGATACCTCGGGGTCGCCAGCCTCGTGAGACGGTGGAACAAGAGGAGGCGTTTCGCTCTCTATCATCTCTGGACGAAGATCCCCTGAAGATGAGCTCTGCTGAGAAGGGTCAAGATCCGAACTGCAAGATAATGTTTCAGTTATTTTCCTCAGGAATAAAACATGAATGTGATTCATTATGGAACCTCTCCCTTCACTTACGCCTCGGGGGAGAGCGGGTCCCCTTTAGGGGGCGATTCGGCTGGGGCGTTCTCCGGTGCCGAACCCTTTGACGAAGATTTCTTTCCCCGTTTTGAGGTTATCACCTCCGGGTCTTCAGAGGCAGTCCTTTTCTTTCCCTGGTCGGGAGAATTTTCGATTCTTCCCTTCCTAATGGCCTCCTTCGTGGAGGCGGTAGCTCCTTGGTTCCCCCCTTCGCCTTCCGCCAATGGTGCGGCCTCCAGCATCCTGGTTAGCATGGGATCCGGTACGGTCTCGGGCAGGGGGGCTGGACACCTGATAAGCTTCGCCTTCGCTATCCACTCCTGTTCAAAGGGCAGCTCTATTAAAGGGTAGATTTGATAAAAATATGGATGATGTGTTCAAATACAGGGCTACTTACTTTAGCATCCGGGCGGTTGCAGCTTAGACATGCGTCCTCGGACAAATCCGGACACCTTGCTTGTGATCCGAAGAACAATTTGTACATCTCCATGGGTGTCATTCCCATGAAATGTTGTAGGACTCGTGGTCCCTCCGGATTGAACTCCCACAGGCGGAGAGGTCGACGTTTGTAGGGCAGTGTGCGGCGAATCACCATGACTTGCGCCACTACGGTCAGATTGATATCTCTTTCTAGAAGATCTCGAATACGGCCCTGCAGCAAGGGCACGTCTTTTGGCGGCCCCCAGATAAGTCCTTCATTAACCCATGACGCCAGCCGTGGTGGGGGACCCGAGCGAAAAGTAGGCGGTGCCACCCATGTGGTGCCCCTAGGGGCTGTGATGTAAAACCAGTCCCGTTGCCATAAGCCGAGCTCCTCTTGAAAAGAGCCTTCGGGCCATGGAGCGTCGTCCATCTTGCTTATTATAGCCCCTCCGCACTCAGCGTGCTGCCCCTCGATCATTTTCGGTTCCACTTTGAAAGTTTTTAGCCACAATCCAAAGTGAGGGGTGATATGGAGGAAGGCCTCGCACACGACAATGAATGATGAGATCTGGAGGATGGACTCCGGAGCTAGGTCGTGGAACTCCAGCCCGTAGTAAAACATAAGCCCCCTCACAAAGGGATCGATCGGGAAGCCTAGTCCCCGAAAGAAGTGAGATGCGAACACCACGCTTTCACCAGGCTGGGGAGCGGGAATAGCTTGCCCTTGAGTAGGCAGTCTATGCGAGATTTCGCCGGTTAGATACCTGGCATCTCTTAGCTTTCGCACATCTTCTTCCGTAATGGAGGAAGGCATCCACCGGCCTTAAGGGTCGGAGCCGGACATCTTCGAAGGTCCAAAGCACCTAAAACTAGAGCTTTGGGTGTTGGAACTCGAAGCGAGGGGCGGATTTGATTGGTTTAAGAACAAGGGAGCCGGGCCTTGGTTCCCTTATAAAGGAGGTGAATACCAAGAGCCCTTCCCGTAACCGTTTGAGACTTGCTTTTAATTAGGGAGTCATGCCTAAGTCACGGTTGGGTTACCCACGCCCGTATTGATGAGAATCCCGGAATAAGGGGACACGATCTCTGCTTCGACAAGACGTGCCAAGAAAACCGCCTCGGTAAACGCGCCAAGGTGGAACGGTAAAATGAATAAAAGCCTGGCCGTGGCATGATGTCACGCCGTGGAATACGTCAGCAAATTCGATTGATGCAAATATTATTCTCTCTACGATGGAATGTGGGACTTATTTTGCAGAGCCGGACACTACCCTGGTGTTCAACATCTTCTATGAAATATTCGGAGGAGGAACCCGCCTTGCAATGCCGAAGACAACTTGCGCGCCGGACTCGTCGTCATTGAAGCCTGGTTCAGGGGCTACTAAGGGAGTCCTGGATTAGGGGGTGTCCGGATGGCCGGACTAAGACCTTTGGTCGGACTCCCGGACTATGAAGATACAAGATTGAAGACTCCGTCCCGTGTCCGGATGGGACTTTCCTTGGCATGGAAGGCAAGCTTGGTGATACGATATGAAGATCTCCTCCCATTGTAACCGACTCTGTGTAACCCTAGCCCTCTCCGGTGTCTATATAAACCGAAGAGTATTAGTCCGTAGGACGAAAAACAATCATACCATAGGCTAGATTCTAGGGTTTAGCCACTCCGATCTCGTGGTAGATCTACTCTTGTACTACCCATATCATCAATATTAATCAAGCAGGAGTAGGGTTTTACCTCCATCGAGAGGGCCCGAACCTGGGTAAAAACATCGTGTCCCTTGTCTCCTGATACCATCCGCCTAGACGCACAGTTCGGGACCCCCTACCCGAGATCCGCTGGTTTTGACACCAACAGTGGCCGGCTCAGAGCATAGAAGCTTGTGCTTGAGGAGGGTACCGTCTCGGCACCCGCTGACGAAGTATTGAATCGCCTGGACTTCATGGACGCCCTCACAGCTGTTCCGGAGCTCGGTCCAGCGTGCGAGGTACTCGCGGCCGGTCTCCGTCGGCCCCTGCACGCACATGGCGAGCTGGCTGGGGCGACCGGGCCGCTTGTACGTCCCCGTGAAGTTGCGGACAAATGCTTCCTCGAAATCGACCCATGCTTTGATGCTGCCCATCAGCAGGCTGTTCAACCATGTGCGAGCCGATCCTTGGAGCATGAGCGGTGCGTAGCGCACGGCGAGACGACGATTGGCATCAGTGATGCCAATGGCCGTGCTGTAGTCGGTGAGCCAGTCTTCTGGCTTCACGGTCCCATTGTACTTGGGGGTGTCACGGGGAAGCATGAACCCCTTGGGGAAGGGCTCCTCCCGGATGCGTGGGCCGAAACACGCCAGCACGATAGCGCCGCTCTCCTCCACCTCCAGGGAGCGAGCGAGCTGATCAAGGCGGTGCCGCGCGTCGGCGTCATCGATGGCGTGCGGGCCGAGTCGACTGGCGGCCTGGCCCCGAGGGGCCGGGTCGGCTGGAGCCGGACGCCGGCCATGCTGGCCGGGTCCGCGCTGGGTCTCTGGGGCGGGCTCGTTGCCCAGAGCATCGGCGGCTGTGCCGGCCGGGTTGCGCCGGGTCCGGGCTTGGCCGGAGTGCGCCTCGCTGGGCGGCGAGGAGGCCATGTGCAGGAGTTCGCCCGGTCCGCCAAGGCGGGCGGAACCGGACCCCGCCGGCTTGGCGAGCTGGTTGAGGCGGTCCTGCTGGGTGTTGGCAGCGTGGAGGAGCTCGCTCATCCGCCCGATGCGCTCCTTGAGCTCCTCGCCTGCAAGTTGGTCGAGGTCGACCACGGCTGCCTCCACAGCACGCATGTTCTTGACTGGGGTCTCATAGACAGTCCGGATGGCGCCGAAGGCCCGGCCGATCGCTCCTCCCCGGGCGCGAGTATCGGCGGCCCGGCTTGGCTCGGCCGCAGCGGGCGTGAATCCGTGGGCGGCATCCTGCTCCATCTGAGAAGCTTCCAGGCGGCGCCTGGTGGCGGCCAGTGTCTCAGACAGATCCACTATTTGCTGGCGCCTGTCCTCGAGCTGGGTTCGGGCTTCAGCGACGTTGGTGGCGTCGACGTCGGTGCCTATGGGGATGCGGAGGCTCTGCACCGCGGCGCGTAGTGGGTCGGACGGCTCCGTCTGCGCCGTGGCGCCCGCGGCTTCGGCGACTCTTCTCGCCTTGCTCGACGAGGAAGAGGCTCCATCGCCGGTGACGAAGACCTCCACGTGGGCGTCCATCGCCCCGGCAGTGAATCCGCCGCAGAGAGAGAGCGGGGAGTCGGAGTAGCTGAGCACCTCGCTGGGGTACTCGTCGGTCGCGATCGCGTTGGAGATGCGCATCACGGTGAAGGAGGCGGCGAGCGCACCGATGACGTCGTCCGCCAGAGCGACGGACTCGTCGGAGTAGGAGAAGGGCCCCGTCCGAAGCATTCTTCCGGCCAGCTCCTCGAGCTGCCCCACGGTGGGCGCCAATTGTCGTGGTGGGCGCACGGCATATGTCAAGGGATGGCTAAAGAGAGGAGGAGGCTCGAGGGCGCTGGTGGCCTTCAGAGGCGAGGTTGATATGCGTGGGCGCAGGACGCCGGACATACCCAGGTTCGGGGCTCTCCGGAGAGATAACACCCCTAGTCCTGCCGAGTTTAGTTGGATGGTTGATAGTACAATGTCGCTCCTGGAGCTGTATGGAGGAGGAAGGAGGATGGCCAAGGCTCGGGCTGCTCCTTCTCTCCGGTGTTGCTATGTAGTGGCTAGTCCTATATTTTGCTTGCTTGCTTTATCTCGTATGGCTTCGCATGCCGGGGATCTCACATATCATGCCCCTATAGGCGTGGGCTCCTAGGAGGTTTTATAGATCAATCCACCCAGGGTTACAATGGTAATACGCCGAGTCGGTGGGTCCGTATTGTCGGTGTCCGGGGTACCGGGCTAGGTCCCGCTTGGGAGCTTGTGGTTCGCCGGGTTCCCCTAGGTGTGGCCCCGCGTGCCTAGGGGGACTGTGCGCCATCTTGTCAATCGTCATGGCGTGGCCGAGTCGAGCCGCGCACAGTGTTCTCCGTCAGCCCGCTGCTTGCTGTCGTCAGCGGTGAGGGCGGGAACACTGTTGCCGTGCCAGCCCTGGTCAGCGGGTAGGTAAGGGGCATTGTAGTCTTGGTCATCGGTGATTGAGGTCTCGTCCCATCGTACGGCCTGGATGGGACGGGAGCTGACCCGTGGCTGGGTTGCCGTGGACGCCACGGGTGGGTTGGCTTGCTGGGGAAGCCAAGGTTGCACCAGACTGAGTTGCCTTGCGCTAGCCGCTGCGGGCGGATCGACATACCTTGCCGAGTCGAGGGTCTTGGCCGGGTTGCGCGCCTTGCCGGGTCGAGCGACCCGGCCAGGCGCACGCCGGCTTGCGGGGCGATGCGGGCCCCGCTGTTTTTGAAATAGATCCGGGTTCCGTTGCCTGCCCGGGGTTCATCCCCCCGACAGGGAGCGAATCCTACTAGGAGCCCAAGTGGGACTCCTCATATTTTTGGAGCGCCTAGGGCCAGCCTCCTCTCCCTCCCTCCTTTATATACGGGGGGACGCCCCTAGAGAACACATCAATTGTTTCTAGCCGTGTGCGGTGCCCTCCTCCACAGTTTATGCCTCCGGTCATATTCTCGCGGTGCTTAGGCGAAGCCCTGCGAGGATCACATCACCATCACCGTCACCACGCCGTCCTGCTGACGGAACTCATCTACTCCTTCGACCCTTAGCTGGATCAAGAGCTCGAGGGACATCGTTGCGCTGAATGTGTGCAGAACCCGGAGGTGCCGTATGTTCAATACTCGATCGGTCGGAACGAGAAGACGTTCGAATACATCAACCGCGTTAAGCAAATGCTTCCGCTTTCGGTCTACGAGGGTACGTGGACACACTCTCCCCCTCTCGTTGCTATGCATCTCCTAGATAGATCTTCTATGAGCGTAGGAATTTTTTTGAAATTGCATGCTATGTTACCCAACACGTTTAACATCGGTGTGGTTCATTAAACTGGTGCATGTGAAATCACAATATTTGTGATTTAGAACTAAATGTAAACTTTGTTTGCCGGATTTGCATCACACATCTAAATCTAATCAATGGAAAATCCTTTGAGGTTATTGACATTTTCTCATGTGTATATAGATTTTTTTTCAAATCTTTTTGTCTTTTATATTTTATTACTATTGTACATACTTATCATTATTTTCTCAAGATGGACATGCGCGGTAATGCACGCTTCTATGATCTAGTGGACCATTAAAATGAACACACCAAGTGTTTGTAAGAAAGTAGGGCCATTTAATCGCAGTCATCAAATGTTTGTCCACGGTCTGGCCTCCTCCATTCAACATGCATATTTTGCGATACCAATTTAAGCATATGTTTACTAGTTGTAAACATATGCAATTACAATAAAAAAAGCACAAGATTTTAAATTAATTGTTACATCCATTCGATACCAAAAGTTGCTGGTTTGGTCGTCCGTGTCAAAAATGCCATTCTACTCCAATTCAACTGTCTATGGCGAAGACCTCACTCATTGACGCACGGTAAGCTAGGACAATCTTCGCCGCATCGAGATCCAACTCCTACCTCTTCAGGAACAACATCTTGAATCCCACCAAAGCCACCAACGCGACCTTGATCTCAAGATTCTTATATTGGAGCTTGAGCTTCTTGTCTTGCATCTCCATGAACGTGCTAAACCTCTTTGCTGTCTTTGAATCCTTCACCTCATGACATTTGACACATGCCCCCTCCTTCTTCGCCATGATGTGCTTGAACTTCCTGGTCATCTTGGTCGTCACCCCTTGTCGCTTCACCTTCTCCTCCTCTCACTTCCTCCCCGGTTCCTAATCACCTTCTTGGTAGGAGAAGGCCCTTCTTGTGTCGGAACGATTGGATCAGCAGATTCATCTTCACTGAGCATGGTGATGTTGACGGAATTGGCAATAGCAGCGAGTCACTTGATTTGCCAATTCAAGAACATCCAACAACGTATAAAGATAAAGTAATTGTTCTTCGTCTTGCAGTATAGTGTGCACGCACGTCCGGACTAACAAAGGAAGATAATGGATGGCCAACAAGTTGCGATATTGAATGGATCAATGAGACCAACACATGGAGCAACGAGCCATAAAAGTTACGGGGTCTTGGATTGCGGCGCCACTTTGCCATCGGTTTTTCACTTGATTGTAAGGATGTTCTTGAATGGTGTAGCATCGATGGCTTAGCCACTCCATATTGCGTTGAAAGATCACTTTCGCGCGGTAGGGATTATAGCACTTTTGCTCATGATACCAAACATGCAAAGTTTGTCAAACGCCGCGCCCTTTTGCTCATAGCTACGTGTCAGCTGGACTGAGGTGTTGGGAGGCGAAGTAATAGAGTTGCTTACACTAGGACCACTACTAGGAAAACGCTAGTAGCGCGGGTTTAAAGCCCACTAGTAGCGCGTGCTACCGCGCTACTAATAAGGCGCTACAGCTATTACTTAGCAGTAGCGCATGTGACACGCGCTACTGCTAAGACACATAGCGTCAGCGCTTCTTTTCTCCCGAGCTGCTGCTTATCTAGCTAGTTGCAGCGTGTTTACTATCCATCGCTACTAGTATTCTTTTTTTTAGTGTATTTATCCACCGTTATACAAATTTTGGTACAATACTAATTATGAGGTTTATATCATTATGTCCATAACAGTGTGTCAAATGAAGGTGGATTAGGTTCATGTGGAGGCAATATGTGGTGCATGTCAAAAGTATACTACTAATCCAAACTTGGTCTAGTTTGGACTAATAGTACTTTCGATGTGCACCACATGTTGCCTCCACTTGAATCTAATCCGCCAGCACAAGCTATTTAATCATCATCATAGTCATTACCACTAACAGTATTTATTTAATCACCACTAACACTAGCTAATAATAATCATCATAGTCATTATCATCAACACTAGCTATTTAATCACCATAGTCATAGTGTAGCACATCATCATCTTTAAACTCATTTCTAGCTAGCTAATCATTCCTGCTGCTCTATCTCTCAGGTAAAATAACATAAAACATGTGTAGCTCTCTTCCTTCATCAAGTTGGAGCATGCAGATGAACCTATCTCCTAATTGTAGGATGTGCTTCTGTTTGTTGTCCCATAGTACTTCTCTGCGCTCCTCCATCACAAATTTGGTCCAATCTTTCACTATTAAGAATTCGTCGCTAATCCTGAATGCACTAAAGTGATTTGTACGATATCTTGGCTGTAAGCTAATAATACTCATGGTAACTTTAGTCTCGATCCCATGAGGCACAACATTCATCAGGAGTCCCTGTTGAAGAACATCGTATGGTAACATACTTAGCAATGAAGTTTAGCTTAAAAAATAATGTACGGAAAAGATGCACTGAGG
Source organism: Triticum aestivum (assembly GCF_018294505.1). Lineage (NCBI taxonomy): Eukaryota > Viridiplantae > Streptophyta > Magnoliopsida > Poales > Poaceae > Triticum > Triticum aestivum. The sequence goes on along the minus strand of NC_057801.1, from coordinate 29,783,928 downwards.
ACAAATAGTAAAAATCTTACCATCCTGCCTAAATAGATGTGACAGTAGTTCATTACGAACACTATTGGTCGCACGTTTTTAGTACTAACATTTCTAAATCCAGAAAGAAAATTTGTCTTGACAGTATTAAGATCCACAAGCCATGAAACATAATGACTTAGCTCCTCGCAGTTTAGTTCAGCCCCGGCACAGTAATAGGTCATGTCTACCAAGCGCTGGACATGTTTACTTAAACGGAAATAAGCTGATAATAGAAATTAGTTGTCAACTATTTTTGAATAAACAATATCAAAGACGTAAATATGGTTGAGAAACTTACATAATGGTATAACTGGAGGCGTCTGCACATCGATCCAAATGTCGGTATTACCTTCAATATCATCTTCCGGATGAATATCAAAGGTGATAACCATACCAGGCTCAAATGCATAAGTCTTGCATAGTGCTCGTCATGTTTTGCATCCAAAATAGGTGTAGTCGTCTGAATAATTGTATAATTTTGCGTGGAAAATATAACCATGCTCGGTCTTCAAGTAAACTTTCTTTACCTCCATAGTACGACTGAAACCTATCTTATCCAATACAAAAACTCTTGCATGGCAGGGGATACGCTAGTAGAATAGTAAAATAAATAAATTATAAGTTGAGGCAAATGAAGCAGATGTCATGCTTAATTACGAAAAAGACTTGTCGTTGTGACTTATTGTATCCACTTCAAAGTTCTCGTCCAGCTTGATGCTGAAACGCCTATCATCATCTAGAAAGATTCCGTCGCACAGTCCGCGCTCGTCTTCACAGTATTTGTAAATACCGAAATCCTTTTCGTCGACAGACATTTTCTATGTTCATAGTTGAAACATTAATTGAAAATCGATCGAAGACAACTACCAGGATACTCAACACACAAATTCGGGGCACTCAATATTTCCTACATATTCTGGCACAAGTCATGCTAAAATTCACGGAAAAATCCGGCATGACCTTTGCTAAAATAGGACATATCGAGCGCCTTAAATTTGCCAGAACGGAAATGAATCAACACTCCGGCAAAACATAGGCCACTCGGAGGTGTAACCTGCAAACATGACCAGCCACTTGGGCAATCACATATCCTATTTGAGCAACACAAGATATACATTTCAAAATATCTTATAGGACTCAAATTAGCATGCATTCAATAAGCAAAAGTAAATCATCTCATGCATCCGTACATCGTCGAATATTATCACTAATACATCCCGAATAGCATCATACATATAACATCACTAATACAATTAAAACCCTAGCGCACGATGGGTATTGGCGCGGGAGGTGGACACCCACAAAGAAGGAACCATCACAGGTTCATACCTCCAGTGAGGTCCCTGGAGAACCTGCCAGGTATTGGAGAACATGTGCTCCAACGCAAACAAGTAGCGACGGACGTGCGCGTCCTCCTCACTAACACGGTGACGCACCACCTCCGCGGGATCCTCGAGCCTCTGGACCGTCACTGGCCCACGCGACCGCCACCAAAAAATGTTCGGGTCAACGACAGGCTGGCTCCTCACCAACCTGTGCCCCCGGTAGGTAGCGTCTCCCAGTACCACCCCGGCGGAGCCCAGTCCCGGACATGACCCATCTGGTGACGCAGGTGTCCTCCGCTGACTCGACGACGAGGATGCGGGATAGGCATCGTCCACGTCGATGTGGGAAAAATTGCTTTAACTAAAAAAATAACAACAAGTTCTTACTAACTAGTTTTATTAATTCAACTAGTTCTTACTAAAAATAAACTTATTATAAATAAAAATAAACCAGTACCTAATTAGTATCTAGTTCTTACTAACTAATTAGTACCTAGGAACTATAAATATATTTTTTTACTTGTTTTATGATTTATATTAGAAATTTGATTCGTTTCCACCCTTACATGAACCCTAACTAATTTGAGCCGCATCCGCATTCGATTCGTTTCCACCCTTACATGAACCCTAACTAATTTGATGCAACTAAAATATGAAGAAACCCTAGGCAGAGGTAGGGGAGAGGGAGGAGCAGTTGTGCTCACCTCGGGTGCCTGCGACGAGGGAGGGGCAGGCGGCGTCGAGGTCGGGGTCGGGGCTCGGACGCGCGGCGGAGAGCGGCGTCGATGTCGGGGACGGGGGCAACGTCCGGGGCGGGCTTTCGCACGAAAGCGGTGGCGAAAATGCACCATCACCACCTTGTTTTTAGGTGGGTCCGCGTTGTCCAACGCCTATATGACAGATGTCCGGATGCCCGCAAGCCGCCCCCAGTTTCATTTTGGTTCATGAGATTTCGGACATTCGGATCAGTCCGGAAATTTTTGATGGCCGGCGTTGGATGACAAAAGGCATCTAGACTGTCCGATCCGTACATTTGCGGTCAGTTTGGTGATCCGTGGAGTTACACACGCTCAACATTTCAGTACGGTTGCCAATAACATGGTTAACCTCCTTTTCATCAGGACAAAAAAAAACCCCGATAACATAAGGTTTGCATGGCGTGCGTGCCAACTTGGCATCGTCATCTCATCATCATGGTACAACCAACATGCCACTACTCGGAACGAATTGATGCAGGCCATGATGCGTGGCACAAATCATGCAGCCATATTAGCCATTGATTCATGGTCATGCATGAACAGGGGGCAGCATGGAAGGGTCTCCCAAATTTCCCAATCATCACCACTCGCTCACACCGCACGGACGACGTCCCTACCCGGGCACCCCCTCATGATTCTGCTCTTCCAAAGGAACGGCGTCTTTGTTCTCAGTAGAAAATGAGAGGAACGGCGTCCGTGTTACCCTACCGATGCAAGAGATCGACACGAGAACGCGAGATCCGAAATGCACGCCGATCCCGAGCTGGAATCCATGGCAACAAAGCGCGAGCCCGAGCAAGCACGGCTGCAAAGCCAACACACATCGTGGCATCGCTTGCCGGAGCGGCAATGACCACGAGGAGAGGGGAGGAGACAGGCAGCACCGCTTGTGACAGAGTGACGGCGCTTTATCTATCTACCTATCTGGCGTCGGTGATCTCGGCGCTGCAGCCCAAACAGCGGCGTCCCAATCATGGGTCCAAAGCCGACCCCGCCGCACTGTTGGCCCGTGCACAGCGCCCAGACCCTGACGCGCCTGACCCAGCCTCGTCAGTCGTCACGGGGCAGCCCGTCGGTCGGTCGCCTTTGACCCACACGACTGGTGCATGCGCCGACGCGACAAGCCACGGAAACGTCCGGGGCGGAGTGGAGTGGACGATGCTATCGCTTCGGTCGGTCGGTCGCTCGCCGCCTGCACGGCCTGTCCTCTCGTCTCTCTCTCCGCTCCGGTTGCCGGTGCGGGCGGTGGGTGCCCGTCGACTCGCCACGAAGCCCATGCACGCACGCACGCACGCGCGCACGGACACGGAAGGCGGAGGGGAGCTAGGTCGTGTAGGCACCTGCGCGGCGGTGCGCCACACCTACGCCTACCTACCCCTGGGCTCGATGGCCATTACGCTCTTGTCTTGTCATGTTCCCGAGGAGCACCACCGCCACCACCACGGCACGATCCCGGGCGCGCGCGCGTGCCATGGTTAACTCGGCATGGCCATAGAGGAGACGGGTCGCAGGGGATATGGGCGGGCTCGCTTGTTCCTGTCGGTGGTCCGCGGCTCGCTCCATGGGGCGTGGCTTTTGCATCCATTTTCTGGGCGTTTTTCGAGCTTTTTTGACTGGCCGCCACCACCTCACTTCTCACTCGCGCACAAAACTAAACGAAAAGCCGCACACTTCGGATCGCCAGGCCCCCAAACAGCACAGAGTGTTGAACATATGGTTGGTGCATGTATATTGTGTATCTCGGCCCACCTCCTAGTCTCTATATAGTTGAGGTTGTGGCCCATTTTGTATTTCATATATACGTGCGCTATGCACTGATCAATACATCGTGTAGCCTTGTCAAATTCTCATTTCCAACATGGTATCATATCTCCGATCCTAAAACCCTAACTCCCAGTTGTCGCCGCCGCTGCTGCCATCCCCTGTCGCCGCTACCACCACCGCGTTCCTACGCCGCCGCCGCCTCCTCCCTACGCTTCCGCCTACATCAACCCTAACCCGCGTCGCCCCCACCCGCCACGCCGCCCTCTCCGCGTGCCCCCGCACCGCCTCCTCCTTCCGAACTCATGGCCTCCCTCGGTTCCTTCGGCACCACCCGCAGCCGCCGCACCAACCCGTTCGACAGTCCCGACCCCGTCGTCATCCGCGATCTCAACATCCTCGCTCGGTTCCCCGTCGTCCTCGATCATCTCACCTCCACCTACTATGCCTGGAAGACGTGGTTCTATCTTGTGTTCCGTGAGTACAACCTCCGGGATCACATCGATGGCTCCGTGTATTCCCACTTCATGGAAGGCGATGAGGAATGGATGTCATCCACGCCATCCTCATCTGTTGGTTCTACACCACCATCTCGAAGGACCTCTTTCACACGGTGGTCTCGACTGACGATGATGCGCACGCGTTTGGACCAAGCTCAACGGCCTCTTCACCGACAACGCGCTCCAGCGCAAGGTTTTCTTGCATGGCGATTTTTTTGGATGCCAGCAGCTCGACACGTCCATCGACGACTACTGCATGCACCTCAAAAAGATTGTTGACGAGCTCAGTGACCTCGGTGAGACGGTCTCCGACGAGCTTCTTCTCAGCATCCTCATCGCCGGCCTGAATGACGACTTTGGGAACGCCACCTCCAACATCCCCCTCATCACCAACCCGACCTTCCCCAAGATCGTCGTGTGCCTGAAGCTGGAGGAGAGGAGGATGTGGATGTCGCATACACGGGCTACCCACACGGCCCTCACCGCCGGTACCCGTGGCGGCGCGCCACCCACCGCCCTGGCCCCCACCGCCGCGGCCTGCCCCGGGCCCCGTCCAGGCGCCGCCGCCGCCGGGGTTTCCCTACTCGCCGCACCAGCTGACGCCGATGTTGCCGCCCACCGAGCGTCGCGGCGTCCGCAAGCAGCAGCAGCAGCCGCAGGCCGCCCAGGGTGGGGCGCCCGCCACCCGCAGCAGCCCCTTCCGTCGGCGCCTTGGCAGGCCGGCCAGAACCCTTGGATGGGGGTTGTTCACGCTTACTCCATGCCCGTACCGCGTGCCCCCGTCCTCCGCTTCTTCGGCGCCCGCCCGGCTTCTCATCAGGCGCTCTACGCGGCCCCTCAGCCGTACGCGCCTGCGCTGCCACCGTCGGCCGGTGGGTACCCGCCACTCCTCGCGGCGCCGCCTCCACAGCCACTGTCGCCGGCCCCGGCCCTCCCGCCGGCGCCTTGGGACCCCGCACTTCTAGCGGCTCTCCACACCGCCCGCACGCCGCAAAAGTACACTAGCGGTGGCGACTGGTACATGGACACCGGAGCCAAAGCTCACATGGACGCCAACCCCGGTAACCTTCTTACCGCTCACCCTGTTCACACCGTTGCTCACATTACCGTGGGCGACGGTTCCTCCATGCCCATTACTCATCTCGGTCATGCTGCTTTTCCATCTAACTCCATGCCATTATATCTTTCTAACGTACTTGTCTCTCCTGACATTATTAAAAACCTTGTTTCCATTCGTTCTCTTACACGTGAAAATCCTGTCACCATGGAATTTGACATGTTTGGCTTTTCTGTTAAGGATGCCCGTACCCGGATGGTGATCCACCTATGTGACAGCCCCGACGAGCTCTACCCGGTCCACTCATCCACCTCCTCTGTCGCTGCACCCATGGCGCTTTCCACCGGAGTGGACCTTTGGCACGCTCGTCTCGGTCATCCCAACACCGCCACCCTTCGTCATATTCTTCACAATTTTTCATTCACGTGTAATAAGATCGACGATCACACTTGTCATGCTTGTCGTCTAAAACATGCTCGTCTTCCTTTTAGCACCTCCTCGCATGTTGCATCATACCCGTTTGAGTTAATTCATAGTGATGTTTGGATCTCTCCTGTTGCAAGTAACACGGGCTATCTTTATTATCTTGTCATACTTGATGATTTTTCGCACTATGTGTGGACCTTCCCGTTGTGGCGAAAGTCGGATGTTGTTGCCACTCTCACCGCTTTCTAATCTTATGTCTCCACGCAGTTTGGCGTCCCACCCATGCGTTGCAAACAGACAACGGGAAGGAATTTGATAATATTGCAATCCGCAACCTTCTCGCCACACATGGCACGATATTTTGTCTCACTTGCCCATACACTTCGCAACAGAGTGGTCGGGCTGAGCGTGTACTTCACACTCTTAATGACTACGTCCGCACCCTCCTCTTTCATGCCAACGTGCCATCATGTTTTTGGCCCGATGCACTTGCCACTGCCTCACTACTAATTAACATTCGTCCTTGTCGCACTCATGGGAATTTTGTATCCCATCACCTCTTGTTCGGCACGCCACCCTCCTATGCTGAGCTCTGCATCTTCGGTTGCCTATGCTACCCTAGCATCGCTTCCACTACTCCGCATAAGCTCGCACCTGATCCATGGCCTGCATCTTTCTCGGCTATCCCCCAACACCAAAGGCTACCGCTGCTATGATCCTATCTCACATCGGGTGATCACTTCTCGACACGTTTATTTTGATGAGATGGTTTTTCTGTTTCAGCAGGTACCTTCAGATGTTGCGGCTTTGCCCGCTCCCGGTGATGGCCGACCGCTTGCTCTTCTTGGGCCGCCTCCCGGTTTTGAGGGTGGCCCCCGCGCCACGGGTCAAGCTCCTCCCCGTTTGGCTGCTCAGGTGTCGCACCCCCCAGCGCCCTTGGCGTTCCCGGCTCCCGCGATGCCTCAGGCGTCCCCGACGGCCCTCTCGGCCGCCTCACCCGCGGCCTTGGCGGTAGTGGGCTCTCCTTCGTGATCGCCTGCTGCTGCCCCGGACCTCTGCCCCGCCCGATGACTCGCTCTCGGGCTGGTACTCTCCGGCCGAGCACGTGGTACCCCAGCGATGAGTACCCTCTCGCTGCTTTCCTCTCTGAGTCATCTCCTCTCCCATCATCAGCTCGAGCCGCCCTCCAGGATCCTCATTGGCTCGCGGCGATGCAGGAAGAGTTCGACGCTCTCCGGCAGAACCGCACCTGGCAGCTCGTCCCTCGGTCGCCTCGTGCCAACATCATCACGGGCAAGTGGGTCTTTCAGCATAAGACTCGTCCGGATGGCACTCTCGAGCGCTACAAAGCTCGCAGGGTGGTTCGGGGCTTTCGGCAACGTGCGGGCGTGGACTTCACCGACACTTTTGCCCCGGTTGTTAAACCGGGCATGATCTACACCATGCTTCAGTTAGCCGTCTCCCGAGCTTGGCCTGTGCATCAGTTGGACGTCTCCAACGCCTTCTTGCACGGCCACCTCGCTGAGCAGGTGTTCTATGAGCAGCCCACCGGCTTCGTCGACGCCACGCATCTAGATCATGTGTGCTTGCTCTCTCGTTCCCTTTATGGGTTGAAGCAGGCGCCTCGGGCCTGGTACCAGCGCATCGCTGCATTCCTGCACACGCTCGGATTTACATCCACTCGCTCTGATGCGTCGCTCTTCGTGTACCATCACGGAGCTGACACAACCTTCTTGCTGCTCTATGTCGACGACATCATCCTGACGGCATCCACTATCGCGCTCCTTCAGCAGCTTACTGCTCATCTTTGCGATGAGTTTGCCCTTAAGGACTTAGGCCCCCTGCACTACTTCCTTGGCATCGAGGTGGTTCGACGGCCAGATGGGTTTTTCTGCACCAGCAGCGCTACGTCCATGAGCTTCTTGACCGTTCTGGCATGCTTAACTACAAGCCCACTCCCACGCCCGTCGACACCAAGGCCAAGGTTTCTGCTTTGGAGGGTTCTCTCGCATCCATGCGGCATTCTATCGCTCCATTGTGGGCGCTATGCAGTATCTGACTCTGACGCGCCCCGACTTGCAGTATGATGTTCAGCAGGTCTGTCTTCACATGCATGCTCTGCGCGACTCCCACTGGACCCTGGTGAAGCGTATCCTCCATTACATACGCGGCGCCCCATCCATGGGACTTACACTGACGGCCTCCGCCTCCGCCGACCTCGTCTCCTACTCTGATGCGGACTAGACTGGCTGCCCGGACACACAGCGCTCCACCTTGGGGTATTGTGCCTACCTTGGGCCGTCCCTCATCTCTTGGTCATCCAAGCAACATCCCACAGTCTCCCGCTCGAGTGCCGAGGCAGAGTATCGGGCAGTGGCTAACGCCATTGCTGAATGCTCTTGGCTTCGTCAGTTGCTCCAGGAGTTGCTTTGTGATGTTCACAAGGCAACGCTCGTCTACTGCGATAACGTTTCTGCCGTGCACCTCTCTGCCAACCCGGTCCATCATCGTCGAATGAAGCACATTGAGCTCAACATACACTTTGTTTGCGAGAAGGTGGCTCTTGGGCGCATCCGGGTCCTCCATGTCCCGACGGCACAACAATTCACCGATGTCATGATGAAAGGACTGCCTACTTCTGCCTTCGAGGAGTTCAGGTCTAGTCTTTGCGTCTCCGGCGATGCTTCGACTGAGGGGGGTGTTGAACATATGGTTTATGCATGTATATTGTGTATCTCGACCCACCTCCTACTCATTGTATAGTTGAGATTGTGGCCCACTTTATACTCCATATATACGTGCGCTATGCACCGATCAATACGCCGTGTAGCATTGCCAAACTCTCGTTTCCAACACAGAGAAATAACTGCAAAACCAATTCCACTATCTCGTCTTAGGCCAACTCCACCGCGCGACCCCAAATGGACGTCCGTTTTGCCCGGATTCTGTTCGTTTGGGTAGGGCGATGGGGTCGTGTTCGGACCTGTCCTGGTATGCCGTGACCGTGCGCCTAGCGCGTGGCCGCATCCTTTGGCCCCATCCTGTCCGCCTCCATTTTCAAACAACAGTGTTTCAAATACCAACGGCCTAGTTCATGCCATTGGCCCTAGTTCACGCCCGGCAACAAAGCCAACAACCTACACGTCCTCGCCGGCAACACAACCGGCTTCCAAAATGAATAGTTTTGTTTGCCGGCAACACATCCAACCTTCAAAATGAATCAGTTTTCTCACCGGCACACAGCCAGCGGCCCAGCGGGCGCACCCATGTCAGCCTCCAAAAAAGAACGGGCACGACCGATCGGACGACCTAGTTCAGGCCGCCGGCGTCGAACATCTGCTTCTGCCTGGCCTCGAATCAGCTCCTCATCTTCTCGCTCATCTTGGTCAAGTCCACGCTCATGATCACAAGGGCCACCTCCTTTGCTTTGGTTGCGGCATTGGTGGCCTCGATGTCGAGCTGCCTCTGCCTGGCCATGACATTGCCGGCCTCGATGTCGAGCTGCCTCTGCCGGGTCGCCTCCTCCATGTCGATCTTCCTCTTTTTAGCCGCCTCCTCCATCTCAAGCTTCATCCTTTGAAGCTCTAGGTACTGCTTCATTTACTCGTCCTTGCTTTGTCGTTCTTCTCGTCCCTCAAATCCTTTTGAGACATCATGACATGCAAGATCCCATGCAAGGCCATGGGTGAGGCATCATGTATGTCGTCCACCTTGGAGTTGGTCTTGTCCCTCGGCCTCTTCAACGCCTCGCCATCTCCACCTCCGGCGAACTTGGCTGTCTTCTTGCCTCTCTTCCTTTGAAGCTCACGGTATTGATCCTTGAACTTAGGGCAATTGTTGATGATCTTCCAACAATGCATAAGAGTGAATGCCTTGTCATTGTGCCGGGCTTTGAATGCTTCCAAAGACTGAAATGCCTACACCACAATATCAACAAGAGTTGGACATGCAAACATATACATGGCCGTAACAAGGAAAGTACTAGGATGAGGAGAGCATACCATGTCCCCAACGCCGAGACCACTCACGGTCCGTGCTTCAACACTCTCAAATGCGGCGCAATATTTGTTCCACTCTTGTTGGATGAACAACCACCTCTTTTGAATTGAGGTGATGCCACGGTTGCTTGTGATTTGGTAGGGCTCAAACATCTTCCTTTCATGGAAAGTTTTGTGGACCCTCGTCCAAAAAACTAGGCCCTTTTGTTGCGCTCCCGTCCTCGGATCTTGGCTAATCTCCATCAAACATTGGCAAATTAACTTGTCCTCATCTTGTGTATATGAACCCGTGCGAATGCTCTTCCTCTTCTTTTGTGCTTCCGCTCTTTGGGTGAGCTCGTCGATGAACAATGGCTCACCACTAATATCAATGTCATTGCCTTCTTCTTCATCACCATCACCTTCGACATAGATGCCATCGTCTTCATGCCATGAGTCACCATGGTCGTAGTCAGCACGATCATCGACCTCTTCATCGGCAACGAACTGGGCGCGACCATCCCGACTTTGGGTCTTGTCGGGATCGTAGGCAGGGACATGCCCACCCTCGTAGATCACTTCCTCTATGAACTGGTCGTAGTAGGGGTCGTCGACCGGTGGTGTTGGTGTTGGCATTCCGTCGAACAAGACGCGGGGGACGGCATGGTGCCCGTAAACGGCGGCCACACTTGCTTTCTTTGCATCTCGACGGACGGTCGGCCGCCACTGCTGGACCCAGGGGTGACGTTGAGGTCGATGACGGCCGGCGGGCGCGGGGTGGACGGCGCGATCACGCTCATGTCCAGCGACTCCGAGAAACGGGTCTGGCCGTCGTGCCTTGGCGGAGGGAAGCCGGGCGACATAGGCGTGGTCCACGACTGGCAGTGCGAAGGCCGGGTGACCGACGAGCTTGTGCTCGCCGGGCCGACGGTCGCTGCAGAGAAACCGGCCGGACGACAAATGCCAAGCATGAGGAGGGCGTGCGCTTTGTTGACGATGGCCTCCTTCTCCTCGACCTCGGCCTTGCACCGCGCGGCCTCCATCGCAGCGCGCTCGGCGGCGAATTTGGTCGCGGCAGCGTTGTCCTTGACGACAGCCCTCCGGTTCCTCCTCTTCGTCGATTCTGCGTCCAACTTGACGATCTCCTCCGGCGTGCACTCCGACCGCAGCTTCCTTGGCGCCTTGCCCTTCTTCTTCTTGGTCATTCCGGACGGGTCGACGGCCAGGCCGCCGGAGTTCAGCTGGGCGTCGGCCATGGACGGGGGAGGGAGGGGGACGGCAGGACGTGAGAGGGTTTGGACGAAAATGACGCCAAAGGGGTCGCGAGGGGGTTTTGTTTTCTGTCACTGACAGGCGGGCCAGGGGAGGACAAGCGCGCGCGTCCCGCCCGTTCGCGCGCTGCCACTTTCACCCCAAAATCGACCCAAACTTGGATGAAGGATGGGTCAAAAGCAGACACAAAACGGACAAAAGTCCGTTTGCTCCCGCGCGTTGGGCCGTCTGGTTTGTCCTTTTTATCCCAAACGGACGGGGCGGACGGGACTGGCCTCATCGTCAGCGTGCAGCAGCAGCAGCTAGACTCAGCACGATGAGAGCTCCGATCCGTCCACATCTTCCGTTCCCCGTCGGCCCGTCCATGGCAACCAGCAACAGCACGATGAGAGAAGCCTGCCATGTCCACAGTCCAGTCCAGTCGAGCCCATACCCTTCCCACACACACCAGTAGCTCTGTCTGAACGCTGCTCACCTAGCTCTTCCCCTCACCCTCAGCTCCGCCCCCAGCCTCGGTTCCAGTGCCAGGCGCCCAGGCCAGGGAGAGAAGGCCGCTGCTCACCTGGCTTTCCTTTCCTTCCTCGCGACGCGTCGCCTCCGCCCACTCCCGTCCGCCTCACGCCGCGCCGACCCACCCCCGCTGACGCCCCGGCCCGCACCCCGCAGAGCCCCACCTGTCATCACCCACCCCGGCCACCTCCTCGCGCCGCGCGCCGAGGTGGCGGGTAGCGAGCCCTAGGTTCCGTTGCGTGCCACCTACTACAACATCCTCCACGCCCCCGCTTTTCCGCCCCCGGACCCAAGCACGGGTCGCCGAAAACAAGTACACGCACATCGCACGGCCAGGCCCAGCCGGACCTGACCCGAGCCTGAGACGGAGGAGCAGTGGTGACGCGACGCCGTGGTGGTGGCGGGAGGAGGATGGGCGGCGGCAGCCTGGCCATCGTGGAGAAGAAGCCGCCTTTCGGGGGCGGGGGCGCGGGGGGCTGCGCCGGCGGCGTGCTGTTCCACCTCCTGGACTGGCACCGCCGGCTCGCGCGCAAGCGCCGCCTCTTCTCCCCGCGCCGCCTGCTGCCATCCGCCGTCCGCAGCTCCTCGCTCCGCAGGCTCGCGCCGCCGCCGCCGCCCTCTCCGGCGGCCCCGCAGCCCCCTCGTCACGCGCCGAGGGCGGCCGCCGGAGCCGACGGGAAGGCCGCTGCCGCCCCTCCCGGCGTCGTCGCGCGCCTCATGGGCCTCGAGTCCTGGCCCGCCGCCCCCGGCGCGGTGCCGCCCAGGCCGCAGAAGCAGAGGAAGGTGGAGCCGGCGGCGTCGGCGGGGGGAGGAGACAGCGAGCCGGCGCCGGTGGTGGTGATGCTGCCGCCGAGCCGGCGCCCGCCCGCGCCCGGGTCGCCCACGCACGCGCCGCGGAGCCACCACAGCGCCGACCTGCCGGCGAGGAGCCCCAGGCGGAGCCGCCTCGCGCACGCCGCCGCGTCGGGGCTGCTGGACCCGGGCGCGCGCGGGAGCTCGAGGGCCGGCGCCAGGCTGCAGGCCGTCGCGTACGCCTGCTCCTCGCCGCAGCACCGCGGCCATCCCGGCGCCTCGCAGCAGAGCTGGGGCACGCTCGAGCTCGACGACTTCCTGTCTCGCTCCGATAGCCTGTCGTTGGAGCGTCGTGCGCCTCCTCCTCCTACGGTGGATGCAGAACAACAGGACAATGCCGTCGGTTCCCGCTGCTGGCAGGAGACAGACTCCATGAACACCATGAGCAGCACTGCTGCTGCAGGCTCAGTGACAAGCGCTAGCCATACCATTGTGGTACCAAGAGTGGATTCCTACGATGCACACATGAGCAGAGGCAGCAGCTCTGATGTGGATGCAATGCAAAGAGATTATAGGGCAAGAGCTGGGGGAATGGGCAGTTATGCTGGGGTCAGATCGAGCAATGCCGGTGCCGGTGCCGGCGCAAGAACTGGTGAACAGAGGATGTTGCGCAAACGGGGAGCCTTGTCTAGGCCAGATGTTCCAAGGGCTGCTGGGTCTGGTAACTTGGCAAGTTCAACGCGTTCCATCGGCAATGCTCGTGAATCGGCACCTGCTACTAGTAGAAGGGCAGCACACAATTCTGGTAGTAGTAGTATGAGGGTGCCACACAATTCTGGTCCGAAGAGGGAGTTGATGAGTTCGACCAGACCGCAAAGAAGCACACTCAGAGAGGTGATCGACCGAAATGGGTCGGCGTCCACGAGTCGGGATACAAGCAATGCATCTGGGCAGAGGAGAGGATTACGCAAGAAAATCGACCGGGGTACCGCGGCCAGTAGTAACAGAGGAGGTCGGAACACAGTTGCATTTGCCTCTGGTTCATCAGCGAGACCGGAATCCAGGGCTTCATCAGATGGCAAAGTTTCAGAGAACAGAGGGCTCCTAAGCACACACTCCGATACCAGTTGTGCAAGAATGCCGGTGGTCGCTGCCAAATGTTCTGAAGCTGAACCTTGTGCCGTGAGCGCCACGTCTGAGAAAGAGGAATTTAGGAGACTGCTGAAAGCAAAGGTGAGCGAGCTTGGCCTGTCAGATAGGGTTGAACCAAGTGATGGTCATTCGGCAAACTTGACTGTGTCGGTGCTCCAAGAGCTCATTTCTGCCCTTACTAATGACACAAACACCTCAGCATCCCAAAGTAGTAACTATTCGGATTCATCAGCTCCTCTGAATAATGCCGAGACTGTATACGATTCCAATGATCAATCACCTGACTTTCGCAAGAGTTATCAGGTCAGTTAAATGTTACCTTGCTGCTTCATGTTGTCAACTTTTTACGTCTTATGTTTACTTCAGTAGTGTTGGTTTTGCATATCCTTAAACACTTTGTCTTATGGTAGAGACTGATGAATCCATGCCTGGTACATTTTGTGAATTTGTAGAAAATATATTATTGGATGTTGCCTGAGCTTTACTGAAGTAATTGTATACCAACTGGGATGACCTGCATTCATTGTACTGTGGTCAGTGGTCACACTTTTTTTTGTCTTGCTGACTTTTGAAATTTGAAAACATTCTTTTGTTCTAGTTCCAGGGTGACCAAGGGGCCGATTCTTCCGCCACATGCACAAACGATGAGCCCAATCAGCCGAGCCCAACATCAGTCCTCGAAGCATGCTTCTCAAATGATGCTTCCTCCTCAGGAAGTCCAACTGAAAAGATCGGTAAACATTTTTGTATCATCTTTAATGTTTGTACTAGAATGTAAGGATACTTTGTAGCTAGTAACACCAGCAAAGGAGTAGTTATCTACAAAGATTGTTTGAAAGGCCTTTTCTGAACGGAAATGGTGCTCTAGAAAATAAACTTCCCCCTTTATTTGTTTACTCAACTTCTGTCGCTCATCTGAAGTAGGAATATATGGTGGCGAAACCTTAAATGAATAGCTATGTTTTGCGTAGAACGCATCTGGCAACAAAATCAATTGCTTTAGTGCACGTCTTGATACTGTATCGAGGTATGCATCATGATGAGTAGCACTGGAAGCAACAAATAATTTACATGTATCGCTGATATTTGAACTATTATAACAGTGTTATCTTATAATATATTCTAGTTAAATTTGCTCGGCCTAAATTAACATTTCTTAGAGAGAGAGAAGCTTAAAACAATTTTAATTTACAGACTGGATTAAATTAGCAGGTTTTGACGTGTGTGATGGAGTAGAGTATGATGGTAATGCATGGTTTCTTCTTTTGTCTGCAGAGAGTACAGAATTCTTTATTTCAATGGAGCACAAAATGGAAGATCTCTTCAATCTTGAGTCTGACATTGTTGACTTGTCCATGTCCATCGACACAACAAAGACTGATGATCATGTCAGCAATGCTGAAACACCATGTGTTCAAAGTTCTCCAGAGCATGATTTTGAGTTCCTAGAAGGCAGGCTCCACGGCATCGGAGAGGCCATTGCAAATGCTGAGCTGCTTCTGGACAGCAGCCTCTTCTGCGGCACACCGTCAAGCCTATCACTCCATTCTTTCCTCGTCGAGATGCTGGAGACCGTCGAAGCCGTCTTCGGCGTTGGATCGGAGAGCAGCTTCGGCTTCAAGGAAGAGAACAACTGCCAACGCACCAACTTCCTGTTCGACTGCATTGTCGAATCGCTGGACTCGAAGTTCCGCGATTTCGGGAAATGCGGGTACAAGGCTTTGTTGCGAATGCCCCTCACCCTGAGCAAAGACCTGCTGAAGAGGGAGATATCCGAAGAGATCGGCAGCTGGAGCGATGTTTCGTCGGACCGGGCCGCCGAGAAGGAGCTGGACCAGGTGGCGGCGGCGAGGTGCGACGCGTGCCGGACCGAGGCGTTCGACATCAGCCTCGCCATCGAGGACGACATACTCGAGGCCCTCGTCGGCGAGTTCGCCTTCGACCAATGCTGCTGAAAGTGTGGAAGTGCACTGCTTGGCATGGCACTGATCACGCATGAATAACACTCTACAGATATGTACTCTATTCCTCCGCGTGAGATTTTGTACAGCGTCATGTAGTAATATGGACGCCCCCCCGCCCCCCCTGGTTATTTTCCCTTTTGTGTGCTACTGTCTAACTGAAACGTGGTAAAAGTGTATGCACTGTTCTCTTTTCTTTTACCTTCAGGGGCGTTTCCTGCCGTTTCACTGAATAATGCAAGGTTCTTTTATGCTACGGCTGTAGTACATCCAAAAGGAAAAAAAAAACTTATTTTCTTTAGTGATATTAAATATTTTTGTGCAAAAAAGTAACGCAATTCTCCACTGAGCCCATTGACCTAGGTACCGAGTCTGTTATGCGTACGTCTTTTCGGATTTTTTATTTGTTTGTGGACAACAAAATTGCAAGCATGAGAAAAGAGGATCATTCCATTTTGAACACGCCCATCTTTCTCATATGGCCTCTCCGAATTCCCGATTCCTGTTCGGCAAATCTGGCCTCTGAGAAACGAGAACACCTTTGTGTCAAACGCTTTGAACCTTTCCGGCATCATGCCGTTGTGATCCGTGAACGAGCTCCCACTGAGTGAGCGAGTTGGAATTTTCAATAGTACATTTCCTGGACTTGCTCGAGTTGGTTCAAGTAGAACAACTGCGCAGGAAACAGGCGATGATCAGAGAGAACAAAACGGCGCCGGTTCTCGAAGCAGAGCAGAGCAGAGCAGATGAGAGCATTCTCTGCATCCGGAAAAGCGCTCCTCGATGCACTTTTTGGTTTTAACAATGGGAGATGAGGCAGCCGCGCCTTGAGAGAAACGCTCTTATCACACATTGTTTACGGCCAACTTTCCCACGATTTGCTCTCTTCTTCTTCTTGATTTTTAAATGAACTCATATAAACAACTGAACTCGAACGGAGATTATGAATCTGTGATGCGTGGTGTGGCGTGCTGCCATGACTGAAGAATACTACTAGCACCAAATACAGATTTGAACTTGGGCAACATTTATCAACACCACAGCAAGTGAACAGCACGGAATTTTGGGTAAATTCAGACACACGAGTGAACATGATACTAGAACACTACAACAACACTGCGAGGAAGCAAGAATAAACACACTGTAACCGAAGGAACTGCAGCCAAGATAGCTAGCGACAATTCTACCAATGAAGAGCAAGAAACGAAGGCGAAATGCAGAGCAGACAGAGTCGTCCATGGATCCGGCCGGCCGGCCTAGAGGAGGCGCCGCTGCTGCATCCTCATCTCCTCGTAGAACCTCTCGATGAACCGCTCCGCGCGGCCGTCCACCTCCTCGTCCCCCTCGAACTCCACCTCCACTTCCTCCTCCTCCTCGCCGTCGCACGCTTCCTCCTCGCCGTCGTCGTCAACCGACCGCTCGTCCTGCAGAGCCCGAGGCAGGGGCAGCAGCCCGTCGAGCACGGCGACGTCGATCCCGCCGTCGCCGTCGAAGCCGCACCCGCCGCCGCAGAGGAGCGCGGCGAGGACCGTCCTGGCCCGGCTCCTCCGCTTGGCGCGCCACGCGGAGACGCCGGGCGGGCGGGGCAGGAGCAGCGGGGAGCCGGAGGGCGAGAACTGGTACTCGCCGACGTAGGCGTAGTTGTAGTGGCGCAGGCGGCGCGCGCGGCGCTTCTTGAAGAGGAGCAGGGTCCGCGCCGCCCTGGCCTTGGAGAGCGGGGTGAGCGGCAGGGAGAGGATGGCCATGGCCCTGCCGAGGATGCGGGGCGCGGAGGAGGACCTCGGCATGGCCGGCCGGGTTCTTGGCTTGGTTTCCCTCTCTTTGTCACATTCAAAACGGGCCAAGGTGGCGGATACGCACAGTGATGGTGGTGGCGATGGTTGCTGCCTGTGCAGGTGGGGTGGTTTTATGGGCTCGTGGTCGGGCTCGGGCTAGCCGTTCGTCCGATCGTGCGTGCGTGCGTGCGTGCGTACAGGAAAGCTTTGCGTCGCGTCTTAAAGCGCCTTTACAGTTTGCATCTCGGGGTTGCGACGAAATCGAAATCTGCACGCTCATTAGTATTGCCTGACGACATCTCTCTGATTTCTTGGCGTACGCACGATGGATCAGTGGGATCTTAATGCGAAGACAGTAGGATATGGTCTTGTGGAGTACAGCGGCAGTGTAAATGTGTACGTGCGTGTGATTTTCCCGGGCGACCATCACGGCCGGGGTCGTATACCGCGTAGCCTTTTTCGTCCCCGTTCCGTGCTTGCATACGGGTTAGGGTTACGGTGATGAAATGAACTAGTAATGCGTGCGTGCGTGTGATTGCACCAGCTTAATTCCGGTCGTGGGGTTCAAGGGCGGATTACGCGCGCTTGGTTGGGTGGGCAACGGCGCGCTCCGGGAGAGTCAGGAGATGGAGCGGAGGCGGTCGGGCTCTCGTGGTGGTCGTGGGCGTGGTGGTGCTCGTGGGGTCGCAGCCTGGAAAGCGTCCTACTCCGCCGTGCCCAGGCCGGTGGCTCTGAGCTGGCCGGCCGTCCGACCGACCCCTTTTCGAACCGAGCTAGCCGTTGCCGTTGGCGCCTCTCGGGTCCCAAAGCGAACCTAGCCCCATGCCGCTCGCGTCACGGCCACCATCCCCAACTTTCTGGCCTTGGCCGCTTGACCGGACCTGAGGAGAGACGCCATTTATTTTCAGATCCCAGCACGCGCGTACGCGTACGTTTTTTTTTTTTTTTGAACAAAGAGGGGCACCAGAGGCACCAATATTCCATTCATCCCATAGACATTGTACAACAGTGATTACATAGCCCTGTGAGCAAAGAGTTTGGAAGATGGACTCAACTGGACAGCGGCTATTTCTATGAGAAGAATTAGTACAACTAAAGATAGGCCTAGACAAAGATTGTCTAATTGCCTGATGAGCACAGTTATGCGCTACCCCATTTATATCTCTTTTAATATGATACACTGCATGGGATGGAAATTTTACTATTTTGTGGAAATCTGCAAATTGCACTCTAATCTCCCAAGGGACCTGCGGATTCTGTAAAGAGGAGGCCACAACTGTTTTTGCCAGTGTCAAGCTGTCTGTTAAGAATGTGACTTGTTGGATCTGTAGTAAGCTGGCCACCTTCCCTGCTAAGTTGAGAGCTGCAGCTTCAGCTTGTAAGACAGTTGGAGTCACCGGCATGGATGCTTGTATCAACACAGTATCAATGTGATGCAAATTCTGAAGTTTACAAAATACACTCCTATTCCTGTCACCTCTTGTGCTTGAGATCCTGGAATTTTCTTGATTTTCCATGCTGCATCCGAGAAAATCTTGGGACCTGTAATTTGTAGACCAGACTTAAGTGTTTCTCCTTGCTCTGGAACAGAAGGCGCTCCTTGTTCATCAACCTGCAAAGCGGAAAAATCAGCAGTAATGTTGTTGCACGGTTTTAGTTGTTGCTGCAGCGCCAACTGAGGCATGTCCAACATCTCCATATTTTGTCTAATTGCTTGTGCCATGTGATGAACTTGGTGTGGGCTGCCTGGCTTCCTATCAAAAAGATTGTCATTCCTGAATTTCCATATGCACCACATAAAGGTAAGGATGTTTGGCAAGGATGCATGTGGATGATTCATATTTAGGAACGTTATAAGAAGCTGAGCGAGAGAGTTACAGTTTAGAACTAGAATACCAGAATGAATAAACCAAGGAGCAGTGAACCAAGCGGCTCTAGCAAAATTGCATGTAAAGAATAAATGGATATCATCCTCTTCCATGCCGCATCTAGAGCATAGTTTACTGATGTGTTTAGAGTACTTCCCTACTCTTGCCCCCGTTGGCATTGCCTTCCTTAGTAATCTCCATTCAAAGGCCTGGACTCCTGGAGTTATTTGTTTGTTTTTCTAAATTTGATTTAGCAGTTGTATAGCGTGAGGATGCACCTGTCGCGGTCTTGGCTCTTCATGTTCCTGCAAATATTGAAGACATGCACGGTATGCACTTTTAGAATTGCATTTACCCGACGGCGTTAATTTTCAACAGAGGATGTCATTCTCCTGAGATTGAATAATGTCCGTGCTCTTGATAATGGAAGCCATGGGCTGTTGGAACAGTGTGTCAATTAGCTGATTGTCCCATGCTTCGGCAGCCTGCTAAATTCGGCCGCTCGATCCGCATTCACTCCGGTCCGTCGGGTGGTTGTGGTTCGTTCGTTCTACACCTGCCACTGGACTGGATTTGCATCTACTGACTAACGTTCACCTTATACCTACAGTACGACGGTGCGAATACGCGCGGCAATACGGCCGCCACCCGCATATACTACTGTACAATACTGCTCCCTCCTTTCCGGTTTATAAGGCTCAATTCAAAAATCTCACCAACCAAGGTAGATGGTGAGTGGTGGAATACTTTTTGTAGTTTGCAAAAGCACCCAATTAATATTTTTGTTTTCCTCAAAAAAGTATGTTTACCAATGCATTAATTGCAATGCATGCATGCATAAATTACATGTATTGGTCAATTTTCTCTTAATACTTGCATGCAATGATTTAATGCAATTTAGAATCTAAACATGTGATGGGAAACAACTAAATTAAGCCTTATAAAATGGAAAAACTAAAATTTTAAAATAAGCCCTATAAACCGAAAAGGAGGGAGTACATAGTACGAGCACTACTAGGGCAGATCGACGTGAGCAGGAGGTCCATCGGTTCGTTCGTCAAAATGCGTGCACCAGCGGGAGGAGCGTCCGTTTCCATTACTCGATACCCAAGCCCTTTTTTTTTCTTCTCCACTCCTGGATTTGGCTGTGTGCAGGTGCGAGCTACACCTTTTTTTTTGGAGAGTACGCATAACATGCGAGCTAGTACAAGACGCCGTTTGCTTTTATTCGGATGGATCTATGCGTGTCGTCCATTGGTGGTTGTTTTCTTTGACTAGTGTGCCCGTGGACATTTACTCTGACCGGCGTCCGCGCCAGCAGCATTCCTAGCTTTTTTTTTGCGGGTCAAAAAAGAAGAAGTTAGTTTGATAGTTCCTAGGCAATGCGTGCGTGTGTGGCTAGGGATGTACGCAATAAATGACATCTGCAATTCTGTTTAGTTAGTTTTTTCCAACTTGATAGTTCATTTTTCTCAAACAAACAGAAAACCTTTTTGAATTATCATATCATAAATAAACTTTAAACAGGATTAAACGGGACCCGGTTTACATCGCTTTGTGTCGCTGTGGCTGTGGCTGTGGGCAAAGACAAACCACAAGGGCCGGGTAGGTAATGAAACGCTTTCTTGGCGAAATTCGAGAGATTGTAGCACAACCATAATCTATGAACGTTCATCATAAAAAACAAAGTGCCCTTCTCTTTAAAGTGAACTTTCAGGATGCTTAGGGCATGGCCAATGGTCCACCCTGGACAGTTGCCTCACGGTTTCCACGTAAGATACAAGCCTCCGTGGACAAGTCTGAGCAAAAAGGCAGCATCTTGCAGAGTAAGGTGTAGCTTGCAGAAGAACCAGCTGCTTCATAGAAAAAGTGTGGTCCTTGTAGGAAAAGAACGAGAGAGAAAGAGAGTACATGCGCCCAAATTTCCTTTACGTACTCCCATCGAGGCTGCCATATGACATCATCCGCATTGGATGAATTTTTTTTTATGCTATAGCCTGAGCTGATGTGGTACTTGAGACCACCACTAGGTGATGCCTCCATTGTACATGCCCTTATGGAAAAATTATTATTTGCCAAATGTTGAAGCTACAGAATTTTCATGATCAATGATGTGATGGGATTATGCATACTATGCGTGGGGGTCATGTGGGGTTAAGGTTTTTTATAGGTACAACACGCTTCATTGATCATTCAGTAACCATGTTAAAATTTCTACGCTCTTACTTTTTGAAGAAAAGAAGAGTTTCTCCCCTCCAATTTCCATTAAAGAAAACATACAGTATTGGCTACAAGACCACAACCAACCTACTAAAAGAAAAAAGAGCACAAAGCACCAAACTAAGGGGCAAACCTTGGCTATACCCAAGTTTTGTCACCAGCCGAAGCAACATAACAGACTAAACATAAACATCCCCACTCACCAGGTAGCACAGGCGCACATCCTGGGAGTTAAAGAGTGAAACATCAACAAAAGTTCAGAGGCAACACCAGAAACCTTGGAACCAGTTATATTACAAAATGCAAAAGAAACAGCGGCCCAAAAGCAACAAGAATACTGCAAAGAAGATCAGCGCGCCAGAGAAGCAACCTAAGCCTTCTCAACCATCAAGCCTCGACACATTCAACCTCCATCCCTGCAAAGCCTTGAAAACATCACTTGCTACTCGTTCTAGTAGTTTTGAGCTCCAGCACCCCTTTGTTTTGTTCCTTTGTCGGTAAAATATACCATCCCATTATCCAATAGCACATAATCTAGATCAAAGTCATGGGATCATTATAAATTTTATTATCAAAAATAATCCCGTTTCTGCATTTCCACATACTACAAAAGAAGGCAGTGATCCCAGCGAGGTCCGGTTTTTTATCTGCCTTACGAATCCAATTCCCAAAACATTCTTCAATTGAAGAGGGAATAGACCGCAAACCAAAAGTACATTTCAACATACAGCAAATTAGAGACGCAACAGAGCAAGAAAACCATAAAATGATTCACAGTTTGTTCCTTGCCACAAAAAACACATTCTTTTGTACCTCTCCAGCCTCTTTTCAACCAAAAGTCTTTGCTTAAAACACTTTTTGATTATCCATCCACGAAAAGACTTAATTTTGGTAGGGACTTTCACTTTTCACAATTTTTTTGTGGGAAGTTACAATCCTCAGCCACCATCTTTATGTATAAGAATTTAACAAAGATTTTCTTATCACTAGTAAGAGTCCATTCTACTTTATCCCTACCACTCCCCATCTCTATGTCCTCACACTTCTTTTTCAAGTTACTCCACATATACCAGGCCTCTTCATAAAGAATTCTTCTAAATCTGAAGCCCACCATCCTTTGTCAATAGTCTCAGCCACAATAATGTTGTGGTCAAAACATAAATCATATAGCCTAGGATAACCATCCTTTAGTGCATTCTCATCCACCCAAATATCTTCCTAGAACATAGTGTTATTACCATCTCCCAGCTTCTTTTTAGAATATTTATAAAAGATGTCTTTAACTATCAGCAAACTTGACCAAAACCGAGAATCTACAGCTTTCCTTTTAACTCTGGAAATACATCCATCAGGTACATATTTATCCAACGGGACAGATTCCCATAAACCATTTTCATTCTCCATTTTCCAAAACCACTTCACCAAGAATGCTTTATTCATAATATCCAAGTTAAGAATCCACAGCCCCCCAACTTTCTTTTGGCAGACAACAAGTTTTCCAGTTAACCAAGTGATATTTCTTTTTATCTTCGTCCTCTTGCCAAACTAATTTGGCCCTATAAAAATCAACTTTTTTCATAACACCCACTGGCATGGGGTAAAAGGACATCATAAAGAGGGGTATCTTTTTCAAGCAAGCCTGCACCAAAGTAATTCTTTGTGCAATAGACCTCAAAAGTTTTCCTTGCCAACAACTACACCTTTTTTCTATTTTATCCACCACACCATTCCAATGCTTATTCCAATTCTAGTGTCTGACACAGGCATACCCATGTATCTCACACGCAGTTCCCCCATTTTACAAGTACAATTTTTTGATATATTTCTTGTTTCTCAATAGCTTCTCCAAACAAAAGGAGTTCACCTTTATGAAAAATTATCTTAAGCCCAGACATTTGTTCAAAAGCACATAATATGAATTTCGGTTTTTTAGCACTCTCAACATCATCTTGTAATAAGAAAATAGTATCACCAGCATATTGCAACATATTAACTCCCTTATTTAAATTGTCCCACAACACACCTTTTTATTTTATCATGATCTCTAGCATTATTCATAATAACAACAAGAGCATCAGCTGCTAAGTCAAACAACAATGGGGATATTGCATCTCCTTGTCTAAGCCCGTTAAAAGTTTTGAAGGAAGGCCCAATATTATCATTCACCCTCACTCCTACATGACCAGCTCTCGTAGTCATTCATCACCCAATCACACCATTTATAAGGGAACCCTTTTAGTTTTGTCATTTGGATCACAAAATGCCATTTGATTTTGGCATTTGCTTTCTTAAAATCTACTTTGAATATTAAAGAATTTTTTGATATGGATAGAAATAAGAGCCTCATATCATATCACCACTCCTTCCATTATATATCTCCTTTTTCGCAAATGCAGTTTGTGTTGAAGATATTACTGGTGACACACATCTGTTGAACCTATTCATAAGAACTTTAGTGATGATTTTGAAGCTGCCATCTAGCAAGCATATCGGCCTAAAGTTCTGAATATGTTTAGGATCAACAAGTTTAGGTACCTGCGTAACGATCCGCAATTCAATCTAGCTATATTTAAGGTCCCTTTAGCAAAATCATCAATCAAAGCCTTAAGGCCCCACTTTACTAGATCCCAAAAATCTTGATATAAATCAGCAGGGAAACCATCAGGACCTGGACAGAGGAAAAGAAAAAGTAGTTTGAATGGTGCATTATTTTTACATGAAAGTTTAGATGGTCATAATTTAGTTAGAAGTTGCCTTTCCTCTGATAGTGGTCATACAGTCAAACACGTCTCATTCGCAGAAAGAAGAAGAAGAGTAAGACGCATCCCTCAAATTTTGAACCGGCAACCACATCTTAGGGCATCTCCAACGTTGACCCGCAAATTTACTCCGGCATTCGTCCACGGATAGGGGGGCAGTCCACGGACACGTATGCGGGAGCAAGCCATGCAACGCTAGCCGCATATGTCCGGTTACATTTCAAACACGGTTTCAACTAATCAGACAAAATTGAAGCAAGCACGGCGGATTTCATCAAATTTTGGATAGAAAATAGCACAAATCATCCATACATAGCACGCAAATAAGTTTAGTACAGGCGACCATCCGGATCGCAAAACTTGGCGACAAAGGTCTGGATGGTGTACTCGATACGATAACAACCTCACATTGCGTTGCTGGATGATGTGCTTGTCGTAGGGTGCAATGTCCTTTCGCGCGGAAACGAATCATGCACGCGTTGCCAGAAGATCCCCCTCTACTCCTGCCTACAAAATCCACGGATACTGCCAACCATGCACCGTACAACAAATCATTCTCCATGGTCGAGTACCCCGTCATCCTTTGTACTCTAAAAAATGACATGGCCTTTCGAAAATAAGCTCAATGGTATTTGACCAAAAACCTACTCAACGTGGTGTCCGCCATGGACGACGTCGGCGGGGGGGGGGGGGGGTACCTGCCACGGACGGGTCCTAGGTGGACGACGCCATCGTAAAAGGCGATCGAATGCGTCAGTGCTAGTTGCGGAGGTCCATCAATGCTTGTGTGCCGGCCGTAGAGGTACATCGGCGGCGTTGGAAGAGGAGGATGCGAATGCAAAGCGAGGGTGTAGAAGGGGCAGAATGAAAGAAAATGGGACTAGAGGGGATTTAGTGGGTCGGGGTGTCGAAGTCCTATGTGGCTGCTGTCGCGACTCCCGTAAAGCCACCCAACTTTACTTCCACTTTGCATGAAAAAGTGCGCACGGATTGTTCGACGGACCGATATAACTCCGTGTTGGATGGCACAACACGTCCGGATAGCGCGGTCCGGACGTATGCAGGACGTTTGAGGGATGCCGTTGGAGATGCCCTTACGCCAGCCGGACGAATGATGCATTGTCTCTTCATTGGTGTGTGCGGCGAGAGGTATAGTAGCGAGTGGCTTGAGCGTGCTCTGTCTTTGGTAGTGGTAGCGCCCCGATCCGGATCTGGGCTTCTGGACTCACCATGCTTCTCCTTAAGACCTCGTGGTAGCACGAGGGAGCTGCCCAGTGAAAGCTCTGCACTTTGTCATCGAGGACGACGAGGCTCGCGGGAGCCGCTTACTTCCTGAAGATGTCGTGGTGGTGCTCCTCTCTATGTCTAGGCTCTGGGTGAAAACCTTTGTCCATTTGGACTCAGCAGCGGTGACAAACTGCGTTGTTTTCCCTCTTGAGGGCGTTGCCGTGGAGTTTAGATGTATTAGGGATAGCGTAGCATTGGTCTTAGAGCTTCATGTATTTTCTTTTGGTAGTGTAGTCGCTTGAATTCTGCGTGTCCTGCATTTTCATGGATAGGCTTTGCAAGAGCGGTATCTCATCAGCCACTCCGAGTGAAAACTTGATCTTAGAGATCAGACGGTGGCGGCTACATGTGGTAGTATCCTTCTTGAAGGCATCTTCTTGGAGCCCTTGCTCCGGCCATGTCCGTCTCACCGCTCCTCGATGGATTGCTCATCTTGGTGGTGGTCTCCGTCGCCCAAGCGGTTCTTCTTTGCTTATCATTAGGTTGCTTGGTAGTTGTTGGGGTGGTGTTTCGGTGCCCGACGTCTTTGTATCTCGCCTTGGGTCTGTGCGTTGAGTGTGGTGGTGGAGTGTGTTTATATATATCTTCTTACTCGTATGTCGTGGTGATGGTTGCTTTATATATAAAGCGGGAGAAAACCCTTTTTCGTCAAGAGTAGTGTCTCATTATCTTGTATCATCTTGTCTCGTTCGGCTGTGTACTTTGTTTGATTGCTGCTTTATATATAAAGCTGGGTGAAAGGTTGTTTCCGAATAAGGATGCACTAGAAGTCTAGAAGTTCCATCTCACACTGAACAAGCATCTGGCAGCATTTCTCAAAGAAAAAAAAACTCTGGCAACGTGGCAATGTCGGCGCATTCGAGTAGACGTAGAAGGGTCGGCGAGTGGTTACCGTAGACTCGACATGCCCCGCTCCGCACTCTACATGCCGACCGATCCGTGTATATATATATATATATATATATATATATATATATAACGAACAGTCGACTGGTCGTTTGCAACACGCACGAACGACTAGATCGCTCTTCTTCCGCAAAACTGCCATCCTGGGTGAGAAAAAAATTGCTGCGGTCTGGTATCAAACTGAGGTCTCCAAGAGAAGACCTACAGCAGCCTACCACCACACCACTACGCATCTTTTTGTTAGGTGAACGATAGTCGTCATACTTGACCCTACAGAGCCACGTCAACATAATTAAGACACCATTATTTTGCTCGTTCATGTGCGTTGATTCGCGAAATTAATTTCAACCATTCGCTTCTTCCATTTGATTGTCCGTGCAGCCATCCCATTTAATGCCAACAATTTTTTTCAATGTCATCTTTTGATTTACTCATCAAGTGCCAGTGTTAGTACTTTTTTTCTCTGTGCATTTTTAGTCCCACAGTTTCCTTTTCTTTTCTCTGTTGCATGCACGCACGATCCGCTCCAGATCCGATTTTCTTGCTCTTCTCCCGATCCATTTTTTCCCTCTCCAGATCTTTCTTCGTTCGAGATTTTTTCACGCAAAAATTGGTGTGAACAGGAGAGGATTCGATCCTTGCACCACTAGTGAGCCAACTCAACTAGCCTACCACCTGACCTACAATCCCTTTCTTGAACAAAAGAAAGTAAATGGGCTATTTAACATGTCTCCTCTACTATGTATGCATAAAAACGAGTTAATTTAGTGTTTGATTTTTTCCGCGCTTAGGTACCCCTGTCACGCCCAATATGCGATACTATCCTAAAGAGACTCGAAGGTCCCACCAAGGATAGAACCGCATATTGAAACGCTTTTGCAAGGTGGATATCATTACATCAACATTACATAATAGATGAGGGTACATACAAGAGGCATACAATGCCATATGAATACAACATCATCTTACACATAAGAGCACCATCCGTCTACGGATGAAACATAAACAGAAACTCAACGACATCCACCCTACTAGCCCAGGCTGCCGACCTGGAATCTATCCCCTGATCGAAGAAGAAGCAGAAGAAGAACTCCAAAACAAGTAAACATCGCTCTTGCGTCATGATCGTCGCATAACCTGTACCTGTAACTATTGTTGTAGTAATCTGTGAGCCACGAGGACTCGGCAATCCCATTACCATGGGTATCAAGACTAGCAAAGCTTAATGGGTAAGGAAGGGGTAAAGTGGTGAGGTTGCAGCAGCGACTAAGCATATATGGTGGCTAACATACACAAATAAGAGCGAGAAGAGAGCAAATGGAACGGTTGTGAAGCTAGCAATGATCAAGAAGTGATCCTGAACTCCTACTTATGTCAAACATAACCCAAAACCGTGTTCACTTCCCGGACTCCGCCGAAAAGAGACCATCACAGCTACACACACGGTTGATGTGTTTTAATTCGGATCTGGTGTCAAGTTATCTACAACCAGACATTAACAAATTCCCATCTGCCGCATAACCGCGGGCACGTCTTTCAAAAGTTTATACCCTGCAGGGGTGTCACAACTTATCTCATGATAAGCTCTCGCGATCAACGAAGGATATACCTTCTCCCAGGAAGACCCGATCAGACTCGGAATCCCGGTTTACAGGACATTTCGACAATGGTAAAACAAGACCAGCAAAGCCGCCCGATGTGCCGACAATCCCGATAGGAGCTGCACATATCTCGTTCTCAGGGCAACACCGGATAGGTCAGCCTACGAGTAAAACCAGCCCTCGAGTTGCCCCGAGGTGACCCCGCAGTCTGCCCGGTTTGGACCAGCACTTAGAGAAGCACTGGCCCGGGGGGGGGGGGCTAAAATAAAGATGACCCTCGAGAGAGCGACTCCCAAGGGAAAAGTAGGTGGTGATGAGGCAAATGGTAAAACCAAGGTTGGGCCTTGCTGGAGGAGTTTTATTCAAAGCGAACTGTCAAGGGGGTCCCATAAATCACCCAACCGCGTAAGGAACGCAAAATCCGGGAACATAACACCGGTATGACGGAAACTAGGGCGGCAAGAGTGGAACAAAACACCAGGCATAAGGCCGAGTCTTCCATCCTTTACCAAGTTTATAGATGCATTAATTAAATAAGAGATATTGTGATATCCCAAAATAATCATGTCCATCTTGTAGCAATCTTCAACTTCACCTGCAACTAACAATGCTATAAGAGGGGCTGAGCAAAGCGGTAACATAGCCAAGCAACGGTTTGTTAGGAAGGGTGAAAAAAGGTTAGAGACTGACATGGCAATTTGGGAGGCTTGATCAACAAGAGATAGGTAGCGCGGCAAAGCGATAGAAGGAAGCAACTAGCATAGCAATGATAGTAATGAGATCCAAGGTAACGGTCATCTTGCCTGAAATCCCGCAAGGAAGAAGAACGAGTCCATGAAGAAGACGAACGGGAGTAGTCGAACGAATCCTCACAATCGCAACATTACCGAAACTAAGAAGCAACACCAGAAAGAAAAAAACAACATGGTAAATGCACAATCATAAACATGGCATGATGCACAAACAAGCATGATGCATGTCCGGTTTAATAAGGCATGGCATGGCAAACTGCAACACACAATACTACAAATTATGTGGAGCTTAATATGCAACGAGTTACACATTGACGAAACACCACATTCATTTATTTAGTTCTCTCTCGTTTATGTACCCAACAATATTAAATGTTGTTAAACATGGCAAGAGATGAAGTATAATAAAAGTACCTATCTAGGCAATTTAAATGAGGCCGGAAATAACAATATTCGAATTTGGTACTGTTCTGACCTAAAACATTTTTTATTGTTGTTAAACAGGAAAATAAAGTCCACCATGTTAAACTAGGCATTTTTCCACCCCATTTACATATAAAGTTTATTTAAAACCGAGCTACGGTTATTTAGTTATGAAATAAATCATTTTAGCATGACATTTAAGCAAATTTAACCAAACAGCATTTTAAACATTTTAAACATGGATGAAAGTTGGATATTGTGAAACTAGATGAAAAACTAAGCCTTTTCCATATATAAATTATTTACATATGATGCACGGTTGTGGAGTTATTATATGCATGATGCTTGAGGGTTTTTCTGCAATTCTGCCAACTCTGGATAATTAGACAATATTCACAGGGCACGAAAAAAAACATAGGCGGGCTGAATCTGGGCGGACTGGGGAGCTGCTCACATTGGGCTTTCGAGGCCTTGGGCCCGTGGAGCGGCTTGCAGCAGAGGCTGGCTTGGTGCGGTCCAGACGCGAGGTGAGGAGTCGCTGGGATGAGGCAGCCCACGCAGCAAGACGATGGGTCAACGGGCACGGGCGCTGCTCGTGCGCTTGTTCACTTCGCATGGACGAAGCAGCCAGGACGGTAGCGATGCGGGGACTTGGCGTAGGGAGGCCCGGCAGCAGGCACCGGAGGTGGATCCGGCGAGGTGTGACCGCGGAGGCGCGCCGGCATCGAGGTAGAAGACCGGCGGCGACGGCTGCTGCTGAAGGAGATCAAGGCGACATGGTCCTCCCCTGCTCGATGCAGAGGCTGGCGCGGGACTAGAAGCAGCAGACGAACAGGGCGCGGTGACGGGACTTGCAATGGTGGGTCTTGGGGCTCCGGCGAGCTGAGGAGGTCCGGCAATGACGGGGATGGCCGGAACCCAACGGATCTGAGGCCATGGCGGCGACATCAGATGGAGACGAGACGGGCGGCGCTTGAAGCTTCGGCCATGGCTCCTGTGAAGGTTCAGAGAGAGGGAGAGAACTGCGTGAGAGGGAGGAAAACAGAGGGAGGAAGGAAAAAAAGGGGAGGCGAGGGCGCGAGGCAGTTCCTGGTGGTGGTTGTTGCTGCTCCGGCCGGCAAGCTCCGACGGAAAAACACCGGCGAGGAGGAGATTCACGGGCGGCTGGGTTGGAGGAGATCGAGGAGAGGAGTGGCGGCTGTGGCCGGCCGTGATTTGGTTGGGTGGCGCTGAAATTGAGGAAGATGGTCGGAGGCAGGATGGAATGGATGGATTGGGGCGCAGCGTGGTTGGTGGATCTGGATCGAGGAATTTTTGCCAGGAGGCAGCGGGATCAAGGGGGGATCCCGAGGGGAGCGAGCAGGCGGTGGCGGCGGGCGGAATGGGTGGATGGGACAGCTAGGGGCTAGGGTTAGGCTGTTTAAATAGCTAGGTGGACTAGCTTAGGGCAAAATGAACCCTTCGATCAAAATTGAACGGTCGAGAATAAAATAGGCAGGGAGTACAAATAATAAAACAGAGATGTTTTATAGATGTTAGGGGATGAACTGAATCCAACGGTGATGACTGAGCAGGTCGGGTTCGGGGAAGTCTCGGACGCGCGCGAGGGGGTCAGAGCAAAGTGTAGAGAGGGTGGACATTTAGACGAGAGGGGAAAACAAAGACAATGGGGTCTGACGAAAGGCCACGGGGACAAGGGGGGTTTTGTTGGTCTCGGAGAAAGAGAGAAGAGAGGGGTCTAATTGGTCTGAGAGAAGGTCAACAAGGACAAGCGGTCTGACAACAGGTCAACGAACGCAACGAAGAGGAGCAAGGAGCGGCAACTACGAGCGAATGCAAGTTTTATGAAAACATATGGATGCGATGCACATGATGCTATGAGATGAGATGCATGCCATGAAAAAAATGCAAAACAAAAGACAAAAACCCAACCACGAAGGAAATATCATATCGCATCTCCGGAAAAGGCAAGAGTTGGAGTTACGAATATGGAAAGTTGTATCCGGAGCGTTACAACACTCCACCAGTACGAGAGGATCTCGTCCCGAGATCTAAGGATGGCACCGGAGAGAAACGGAAGAGAAAGACAAGAGGTAAAACTAAGTTGCTTCCTCGACAAATGAGTGAAACCAAAGAACTTTGAGAGGTTGAAAAGTTGAAAGAAAGAACACAACGGAGTTGAACGAAATTGAGAGCATTCCAGTAGAAAAGAGAAACAAGTAACACCATGTTAACGTTGGAGGTTGCAAAGTTGTGAATGACAAGCAGAATGAACAAGAAGGAACTGAAACCACTCTGGTTGAAACGAGATAAGAATGAATAAGAATGATATAATTTGGACAGCACTCCGACTGTAAATGGAAGGAATTGAACATGAACTTGACAAGATGAGAGGATACTTGATGAGATCAACAACACACTACCTCCGGAACTATTGAAAGAATGGCACAAGGGGTAAGAAAGATTTCAGACAGCTCTCCGGTTGAGGAAGGAGGCAAAACTTAATAAGATGAGAGAACTCGAATGAAAACACGACACTCCGGTTAAATGGATGAGCAAGGAAAAAGAACATGATCTTGAGAAAACGAGATGATTGGTCGAAGAGAGCAAAATCACAATGCCCCCGAAAGAAATAATGAAAGACAGATCATTGGAATAACAGAATGGAGAAGAAAATGCCAACTTCTGCCACAAATGAGCTTGGAAAGCACCCTTCCAAGAAGGTTATAACGGAGTTGTTGGAAAAACCAACAACAAAACGAATAATCTTGTAGTGGGCTTATGGAAAACATCTCAAGACTATGAGGTGACAACCGGCCACTAACAGAAACAATTGATTGGTTGAGATCAATGAAGATAAGAGAAACTTCTTTCACCAAGAGGATAATTGGAGAACTTGGGTCATTGATAAGCACCACAATTAGCAACATTCCTTCGGGAAGGCTTTTAGATGAAATCTTTACCAAGATAACTCCAAGGAAGAAAATGATGGGTTTAAATATCTCATTCCTGACACTTGTGAATCATGAAGCATGAAGGGAATTGTCAAAATGACATAACACCACCTCAAAAGATAAGATAGAAGGAATTACACTTTGGAATGTAAGATGAAGAAAGCTTGAACTCCCCAAAACAAAATGTGTGTTGAACACCATGTTTATTTTAGAAAATAGCTTGGCAGGTCATAACTTCGAGAGAAATCTTGAAGAACAATTGAGGAATGAAAAGAATCCCTGACGAACCACCATGTAGAGCCTCCATGAAGAACTCCGGTAATAAAAGGATGATAGAAAGAAAGAGAAGTTGAAAACACAAGGTGAAGCCTTGCAATGATTTAGATGGAGCTTCGCGACGAGATAATGCGGAAAACTTGGAACTCCGGAAAAGAAAAGATGAAACACTAGAATCGAGAATTACTTCATCATGAACAATCTCCGGAAGAAAAGAATTGAATCACCTCGAGGAAATAAGAATAAGATTTATTGTATGCTTATCCTTCATCAAATTAAATTGATGACAAGCAATGGATTTGGCATACTACTTATTCCCGTAGAAAGGATTAAGAGAGATATAGCGTAAACTTGAGAAGGTATTGATGGAACCACCGGTGGGATTTGGAAACAACGAACGAATGAATGAATTGATACGATGACGAAGGAAGAGAAATCTTGAACGAACCACCGTAAGAACTGAAAATGAACATAGCAAAGGCACAATTCACCGGGAAGAATTGGAAAACGAATGAAGATACTTGAGGGGATTTAAATACATGAGAACAAAGAGCTCATGAACTGATTAGAGGGTATTTGAACGATGCACCGGTAAGATTTGGAGACTGATAGCTACATGCTGAGAATGAAGAATTGTGACATGATGGCCTTCGGAGGAAAGAAATGGAAACAACTCAAGAAATGCTCCAGATGGTAAGAAAAGAATTGTCACAATCAAAACAATTATGAGGATAGCATGAAGCTAGAACCATGAATATTCAAGAGAATGGACCAAGATTTAAGAGAAATCCTTCTTCGGTCTTCAAATGTTGGGAATGATGATGAGAACCACCATGAATTGTTGAGATACTCCGGGAGAATTAAAAGAGGAAAGGTTGAGCCAAAGATGAAAATAATTTGAAAACGACCTTGGAGAAGGCATATGACTGATGAGAATTCATTCTTACGTCAAACTTGGAAAAGAATTTGAGAGTCGCTCCGGATAAGTTAGAAGAGTCAGGTAAGATCTTGGAAAAAAGACCTGTGGGTTAGGGCCCACTCAAGAGAAACACCGTTGAAATGATTTAAAGAGATATTGCACCGGTTGAATTAAATGACTTGAATGAGATAAGAGCCTCAAAATAACTTGAACGAATTGAGAATGGAAACACGAATCTTCCAAGATATCTTCAGCACTCCGGATATGAACTGGGAGAGGTGAATAAATAAGAGAGCCTTGGATAAGAAATTCACATGGGAAGATATGTGAAACAAAAGGAAGAGATATGATCAACATCGAAGCTTGAATTGAATCCACCGGAGAAGAAACAACAATGAAGGATGATGAACTTGAAACTGTTGAGCCTCTTCATGGGAAATCACCGGATAAGAACACTGAAAGAAAAGAATGAAGAGACTTCCCACAAATAAAAGGATACATGATTACAAAATCTGAGTCCTTGAAGAAAAAGGGTGGGAGGGCGGGAAAACAAAGGCAACTTGGGGACGGATGAAACAAACACCGGTGATAAAACTTAGAGTTGATCTTGCGGATGTTGAAAAAGATCGGATCCACTTGAAGAGAAGCACACCGGTTGAAAAAGAGTTGACATGACAACCTCAGTGATCAAGAAGGATTAGTACTCCCATAGAAATATGAGAACACCGTTTAGAAAAGGTATGGAATCAACACTTGACATCGAAGCAACTCGAATACCACAAATAAAAACAAAACAAAGGATTGGCTTGCAGAATAAGCCGGAACAAATACATATGATAGAGATTTACCCAATCCCATATGAGGCATCTGTCGGAAAGATATTCTAGGAGCTACTTGAATTCCCACCTATAAAACTCCCGAAACTTTCTGGTTATATAATCTGGTGTTGGGGATATAGGGGAAGCAATATATATCTCACCCAAAACTAACAATCCCTACATCCAGCAGTATCCATCCGTCAACACATAACCAAGAAAACTCCGGAAATCGTGTACCTCAACCTTCGAAAAGCATCCATTATACAAGCTATGGCAATACTCCCGAACTCCCCAGTACTGGGTGGCGTCGAGGTTATCTCACCAACAACTGCATAAAAGAGATTTTCGATGTCGACAAAACTCGGGTATTCCAGAACTGCAACATAAAATTGTGACGACAACACCTCGGAGCTCAACTCCCCGGGACACTGCCACAACCCCTAAATGTCAAGAGGCACCAAGAACAATGTTCTCGTCACAATACTATCGGAACGATTCCAAGATACCCGCGTGATCCTAAAAAAATTTGTGAAAAATTGTGGAGAGGAAAGACAAAACATCTACGTCGAGAGTCCTCACCAGAGCGACGAAGGGGGCTGAGGAGTAAAATGAATCCTACTCTCCGATATATATAATCCTAAACATTTTTCTTCTAGACTCAACAACGGCCAACAATCAAGGGGCTCTTATGGTCGGTCGAGGCTCTGATACCAACTTGTCACGCCCAATATACGATACTATCCTAAAGAGACTCGAAGGTCCCACCAAGGATAGAACCGCATATTGAAACGCTTTTGCAAGGTGGATATCATTACATCAACATTACATAATAGATGGGGATACATACAAGAGGCATACAATGCCACACGAATACAACATCATCTTACACATAAGAGCACCATCTGTCTACGGATGAAACACAAACAGAAACTCAACGACATCCACCCTGCTAGCCCAGGCTGTCGACCTGGAACCTATCCCCTGATCAAAGAAGAAGCAGAAGAAGAACTCCAAAACAAGTAAACATCGCTCTCGCATCATGATCGTCGCATAACCTGTACCTACAACTGTTGTTGTAGTAATCTGTGAGCCATGAGGACTTAGCAATCCCATTACCATGGGTATCAAGACTAGCAAAGCTTAATGGGTAAGGAAGGGGTAAAGTGGTGAGGTTGCAGCAGCGACTAAGCATATATGGTGGCTAACATACGCAAATAAGAGCGAGAAGAGAGCAAATGGAACGGTCGTGTAGCTAGCAATGATCAAGAAGTGATCCTGAACTCCTACTTATGTCAAACATAACCCAAAACCGTGTTCACTTCCCCGACTCCCCCTAAAAGAGACCATCACGGCTACACACGCGGTTGATGCATTTTAATTCGGATTTGGTGTCAAGTTATCTACAACCGGACATTAACAAATTCTCATCTGCCGCATAACCGCGGGCACGGCTTTCGAAAGTTTATACCCTACAGGGGTGTCCCAACTTAGCTCATGATAAGCTCTCGCGATCAACGAAGGATATACCTTCTCCCAGGAAGGCCCGATCAGACTCGGAATCCCGGTTTACATGACATTTCGACAATGGTAAAACAAGACCAGCAAAGCCGCCCGATGTGCCGACAATCCCGATAGGAGCTGCACATATCTCGTTCTCAGGGCAACACCGGATAGGTCAGCCTACGAGTAAAACCAACCCTCGAGTTGCCCCGAGGTGGCCCCGCAGTCTGCCTCGTTCGGACCTGCACTTAGAAAAGCACTGGCCTGGGGGGGCTAAAATAAAGATGACCCTCGAGAAAGCGACTCCCAAGGGAAAAGTAGGTGGTGATGAGGCAAATGGTAAAACCAAGGTTGGGCCTTGCTGGAGGAGTTTTATTCAAAGCGAACTGTCAAGGGGGTCCCATAAATCACCCAACCGCGTAAGGAACGCAAAATCCGGGAACATAACACCGGTATAACGGAAACTAGGGCGGCAAGAGTGGAACAAAACACCATGCATAAGGCCGAGTCTTCCATCCTTTACCAAGTATATAGATGCATTAATTAAATAAGAGATATTGTGATATCCCAAAATAATCATGTCCATCTTGTAGCAATCTTTAACTTCACCTGCAACTAACAACGCTATAAGAGGGGCTGAGCAAAGCGGTAACATAGCCAAGCAACGGTTTGTTAGGAAGGGTGAAAAAAGGTTAGAGGCTGACATGGCAATTTGGGAGGCTTGATCAACAAGAGATAGGTAGCACGGCAAAGTGATAGAACGAAGCAACTAGCATAGCAATGATAGTAATGAGATCCAAGGTAATGGTCATCTTGCCTGAAATCCCGCAAGGAAGAAGAACGAGTCCATGAAGAAGACGAATGGGAGTAGTTGAACGAATCCTCACAATCGCAACATTACTGAAACTAAGAAGCAACACTGGAAAGAAACAAACAACATGGTAAATGCACAATCATAAACATGGCATGATGCAGAAACAAACATGATGCATGTCCGGTTTAATAAGGCATGGCATGGCAAACTGCAACGCACAATACTACAAATTAAGTGGAGCTCAATATGCAATGAGTTACACATTGACGAAACACCACATTCATTTATTTAGTTCTCTCTCGTTTATGTATCCAACCATATTAAATGTTGTTAAACATGGCAAGAGATGAAGTATAATAAAACTACCTATCTAGGCAATTTAAATGAGGCCGGAAACAACAAACAACAATTTCGGAAAATCCTCATGAGCAATATTCGAATTTGGTACTGTTCAGCCCTAAAACATTTTTTATTGTTGTTAAACAGGAAAATAATGTCCACCATGTTAAACTAGGCATTTTTCCACCGCATTTACATATAAAGTTTATTTAAAACCGAGCTACGGTTATTTAGTTATGAAATAAACCATTTTAGCATGGCATTTAAGCAAATTTAACCAAACAGCATTTTAAACATTTTAAACATGGATGAAAGTTGGATATTGTGAAACTAGATGAAAAACTAAGCATTTTCCATATATAAATTATTTACATGTGATGCACGGTTGTGGAGTTATTATATGCATGATGCTTGAGGGTTTTTCTGCAATTCTGCCAACTCTGGATAATTAGACAAATTCACAGGGCACGAAAAAAAACATAGGCGGGCTGAATCTGGGCGGACTAGGGAGCTGCTCACATTGGGCTTTCGAGGCCTTGGGCCCGTGGAGCGGCTTGCAGCAGAGGCTGGCTTGGTGCGGTCCAGCCGCGAGGTGAGGAGGCACTGGGCCGGAGGCGCTGGGATGAGGCAGCCCACGCAGCAAGACGATGGGTCAACGGGCACGGGCGCTGCTCGTGCGCTTGTTCACTTCACGTGGACGAAGCAGCCAGGGCGGTAGCGATGTGGGGACTTGGCGCAGGGAGGCCCGGCTGCGGGCACCCGAGGTGGATCCGGCGAGGTCTGACCGCGGAGGCGCGCCGGCGTCGAGGTAGAAGACCAGCGGCGACGGCTGCTGCTGAAGGGGATCAAGGCGGCGTGGTCCTCCCCTGCTCGATGCAGAGGCTGGCGCGGGACTAGAAGCAGCAGACGAACAGGGGCGCGGCGACGGGACTTGCATCGGTGGGTCTTGGGGCTCCGGCGAGCTGAGGAGGTCCGGCAACGACAGGGATGGCCGGAACCCAACGGATCCGAGGCCATGGCGGCGGCATCGGATGGAGACGAGACGGGCAGCACATGAAGCTTCGGCCATGGCTCCTGTGAAGGTTCAGAGAGAGGGAGAGAACTGCGTGAGAAGGAGAAAAACAGAGGGAGGAAGGAAAAAAAGGGGAGGCGAGGGTGCGAGGCAGTTCCTGGTGGTGGCTGTTGCTGCTCCGGACGGCAAGCTCCGACGGAAAAACACCGGCGAGGAGGAGATTCACGGGCGGCTGGGTTGGAGGAGATCGAGGAGAGGAGTGGCGGCTGTGGCCGGCCGTGATTTGGTTGGGTGGCGCTGAAATTGAGGAAGTGAAGGAAATATGCCCTAGAGGCAATAATAAAGTTATTATTTATTTCCTTATATCATGATAAATGTTTATTATTCATGCTAGAATTGTATTAACCGGAAACATAATACATGTGTGAATACATAGACAAACAGAGTGTCACTAGTATGCCTCTACTTGACTAGCTTGTTAATCGAAGATGGTTATGTTTCCTAACCATCGACATGAGTTGTCATTTGATTAACGGGATCACATCATTAGGAGAATGATGTGATTGACATGACCCATTCCGTTAGCCTAGCACTTGAT
Source organism: Triticum aestivum (assembly GCF_018294505.1). Taxonomy (NCBI): domain Eukaryota; kingdom Viridiplantae; phylum Streptophyta; class Magnoliopsida; order Poales; family Poaceae; genus Triticum; species Triticum aestivum. Next base: position 29,745,595 of record NC_057801.1, on the reverse strand, counting down.
CGTTTAGTATGTTGCTATTGCTTTCTTCATGACTTATACATGTTCCTGTGACTATGAGATTATGCAACTCCCGTTTACCAGAGGAACACTTTGTGTGCTACCAAACGTCACAACGTAACTGGGTGATTATAAAGGTGCTCTACAAGTGTCTCCGAAGGTACATGTTGGGTTGGCGTATTTTGAGATTATGTTTTGTCACTCCGATTGTCGGAGAGGTATCTCTGGGCCCTCTCGGTAATACACATCACTTAAGCCTTGCAAGCATTGCAACTAATGAGTTAGTTGTGGGATGATGTATTACGGAACGAGTAAAGAGACTTGCCGGTAACGAGATTGAACTAGGTATTGGATACCGACGATCGAATCTCGGGCAAGTAACATACCGATGACAAAGGGAACAACGTATGTTGTTATGCAGTTTGACCGATAAAGATCTTCGTAGAATATGTAGGAGCCAATATGAACATCCAGGTTCCACTATTGGTTATTGACCGGAAACAGTTCTAGGTCATGTCTACATAGTTCTCGAACCCGTAGGGTCCGCACGCTTAATGTTACGATGACAGTTTTATTATGAGTTTATAAGTTTTGATGTACCGAAGGAGTCCGGAGTCCCGGATGAGATCGGGGTCATGACGAGGAGTCTCGAAATGGTCGAGACGTAAAGATCGATATATTGAACGACTATATTCGGAGTTCGGAAAGGTTCCGAGTGGTTCGGGTATTTTTCGGAGTACCGGGGAGTTACGGGAATACGAGGAAGAAGTATTGGGCCTTATTGGGCCATACGGGAAAGAGAGAGGGGCTGCCTAGGGCAGGCCGCGCGCCCCCCAAGGCCTAGTCCGAATTGGACTAGGGGGAGGGGCTGCGCCCCCTCCTTCCTTCCCTTCTCCCTCCCCCTTCCTTGTCTCCTACTCCTAATACTTGGAAGGATTCCTAGTTGGACTAGGAAAGGGGGAATCCTACTCCCGGTGGGAGTAGGACTCCCCTAGGGCGCGCCATAGAGAGGGCCGGCCCTCCCCTCCTCCAGTCCTTTATATACGGGGGCAGGGGGCACCCCATAGACACACAAGTTGATCTACGGATTGTTCCTTAGCCGTGTGCGGTGCCCCCCTCCACCATATTCCACCTCGGTCATATCGTCGCGGAGTTTAGGCGAAGCCCTGCGCCGGTAGAACATCATCATCGTCACCACACCGTCGTGCTGACGGAACTCATCCCCGACGCTTTGCTGGATTGGAGCCCGGGGAACGTCGAGCTGAACGTGTGCTGAACACGGAGGTGCCGTACGTTCGGTGCTTGGATCGGTCGGATCGTGAAGACGTACGACTACATCAACCGCATTGTCATAACGCTTCCGCTTACGGTCTACGAGGGTACGTGGACATCACTCTCCCCTCTCGTTGCTATGCATCACCATGATCTTGCGTGTGCGTAGGAATTTTTTTGAAATTACTACATTCCCCGACAGTGGCATCCGAGCCAGGTTTTATGCGTTGATGTTATATGCACGAGTAGAACACAAGTGAGTTGTGGGCGATACAAGTCATACTGCTTACCAGCATGTCATACTTTGGTTCGGCGGTATTGTTGGATGAAGCGGCCCAGACCGACATTACGCGTACGCTTACGCGAGACTGGTTTTACCGCCGTGCTTTGCACACAGGTGACTAGCGGGTGTCAGTTTCTCCAACTTTAGTTGAACCGAGTGTGGCTACGTCCGGTCCTTGCGAAGGTTAAAACAGCACCAACTTGACAAACTATCGTTGTGGTTTTGATGCGTAGGTAAGAACGGTTCTTGCTCAGCCCGTAGCAGCCACGTAAAACTTGCAACAACAAAGTAGATGACGTCTAACTTGTTTTTGCAGGGCATGTTGTGATGTGATATTGCTAAGACGTGATGCTATATTTTATTGTATGAAGTGATCATGTTTTGTAACCGAAGTTATCGGCAACTCGCAGGAGCCATATGGTTGTCGCTTTATTGTATGAAATGCAAACGCCCTGTAATTGCTTTACTTTATCACTAAGCGGTAGCGATAGTCGTAGAAGCAATAGATGGCGTAAACGACAACAATGCTATGATGGAGATCAAAGAGTCGCGCCGGTGACGATGGTGATCACGATGGTGCTTCGGAGATGGAGATCACAAGCACAAGATGATGATGGCCATATCATATCACTTATGTTGATTGCATGTGATGTTTATCCTTTATGCATCTTATCTTGCTTTGATTGACGGTAGCATTTTAAGATGATCTCTCACTAAAAATTATCAAGAAGTGTTCTCCCTGAGTATGCACCGTTGCCAAAGTTCGTCGTGCCCAGACACCACGTGATGATCGGGTGTGATAAGCTCTACATCCATCTACAACGGGTGCAAGCCAGTTTTGCACACGCAGAATACTCAGGTTATACTTGACGAGCCTAGCATATGCAGATATGGCCTCAGAACACAGAGACCGAAAGGTCGAGCGTGAATCATATAGTAGATATGATCAACATAGTGATGTTCACCATTGAAAACTACTCCATCTCACGTGATGATCGGTTATGGTTTAGTTGATTTGGATCACGTAATCACTTAGATGACTAGAGAGATATCTATCTAAGTGGGAGTTCTTAAGTAATATGATTAATTGAACTTAAATTTATCATGAACTTAGTCCTGGTAGTATTTTGCAAATTATGTTGTAGATCAATAGCTCGCGTTGTTGCTTTCATATGTTTATTTTGATATGTTCCTAGAGAAAAACTATGTTGAAAGATGTTAGTAGCAATGATGCGGATTGGATCCGTGATCTGAGGTATATCCTCATTGTTGCACAGAAGAATTATGTCCTTGATGCACCGCTAGGTGACAAACCTATTGCAGGAGCAGATGCAGACGTTATGAACTTTTGGCTAGCTAAATATGATGACTACTTGATAGTTTAGTGCACCATGCTTAACGGCTTAGAATCGGGACTTCAAAGACGTTTTGAACGTCATGGACCATATGAGATGTTCCAGGAATTGAAGTTAATATTTCAAGCAAATACCCGAGTTGAGAGATATGAAGTCTCCAACAAGTTCTATAGCTAAAAGATGGAGGAGAATCGCTCAACTAGTGAGCATGTGCTTAGATTGTCTGGGTACTACAATCGCTTGAATCAAGTGGGAGTTAATCTTCCAGATAAGATAGTGATTGACATAATTCTCTAGTCACCATCACCAAGTTAGTAGAACTTCGTGATGAACTATAGTATGCAAGGGATGACGAAAAGATTCCCAAGCTCTTCGTGATGCTGAAATCGATGAAGGTACAAATCAAGAAAAGCATCAAGTGTTGATGGTTGACAAGACCACTAGTTTCAAGAAAAGGGCAAAGGGAAGAAGTGGAACTTCAAGAAGAACGGCAAGCAAGTTGCTGCTCAAGTGAAGAAGCCCAAGTCTGGTGCTAAGCCTGGGACTAAGTGCTTCTACTACAAAGGGACTAGTCACTGGAAGTGGAACTGCCCCAAGTATTTGGTGGATAAGAAGGATGGTAAAAGTGAACAAAGGTATATTGGATATACATGTTATTGATGTGTAAATTACTAGTGTTTATAGCAACCCCTCGGCATTTTGATACTGGTTCAGTTGCTAAGAGTAGTAACTCGAAATGGGAGTTGCAGAATAAACAGAAAATAGTAAAAAGGCGAGGTGACGATGTGTGTTGGAAGTAGTTCCAAGATTGATATGATCATCATCGCACACTCCCTATACTTTCGGGATTAGTGTTAAACCTAAATAAATGTTATTTGGTGTTTGCGTTGAGCATGAATATGATTTGATCATGTTTATTGCAATACAGTTATTCATTTAAAATCAGAGAATAATTGTTGTTCTGTTTAAATGAATAAAACCTTCAATGGTCATACACCCAATGAAAATAGTTTGTTGGATCTCGATCGTAGTGATACACATATTCATAATATTGAAACCAAAAGATGCAAAGTTAATAATGATAGTGCAACTTATTTGTGTCACTGCAGTTTAGGTCATATTGGTGTAAAGCGCATGAAGAAACTTCATGCTGATGGGATTTTGGAATCACTTGGTTATGAATCACTTGATGCTTGCGAACCATGCCTTATGGGCAAGATGACTAAAAACTCCGTTCTCCGGAACAATAGAGCGAGCAACTGACTTATTGGAAATAATACATACTGATGTATGCGATCCGATGAGTATTGAGGCTCGCGGCAAGTATCATTATTTTCTGACCTTCACAGATGATTTGAGCAGATATGGGTATATCTACTTGATGAAACATAAGTCTGAAATAGTTGAAAGGTTCAAAGAATTTCAGAGTGAAGTGGAAAAATCATCGTAACAATAAAATAAAGTTTCTGCGATCTGATCGCGGAGACAAATATTTGAGTTACGAGTTTGGTCTTCAATTAAAACAATGTGGAATAGTTTCACAGCTCACGCCACCCGGAACACCACAGCGTAATGGTGTGTCCGAACGTCATAACCGTACTTTATTGGATATTGTACAATCTATGATGTTTCTTACCGATTTACCACTATCGTTTTGGGGTCATACATTAAAGACAGCTGCATTCACGTTAAAAAGGGGCACCACCTAAGTCCGTTGAGACAACACAATATGAACTGTGGTTTGGCAAGAAACCAAAGTTGTCGTTTCTTAAAGTTTGGGGTTGCGATGCTTATGTGAAAAAGTTTCATCCTGATAAGCTCGAACCCAAATTGGAGAAATGTGTCTTCATAGGATACCCAAAGGAGAAAGTTGAGTACACCTTCTATCACAGATCCGAAGGCAAGCCATTCATTGCTAAGAATGAATCCTTTCTAGAGAAGGAGTTTCTCTCGAAAGAAGTGAGTGGGAGGAAAGTAGAACTTGATAAGGTAATTGTACCTTCTCCCTTATTGGAAAGTAGTTCATCACATAAATCTGTTCCTGTGACTACTACACCATATAGTGAGGAAGCTAATGATGATGATCATGTAACTTCAGATCAAGTTACTACCGAATCTCGTAGGTAAACCAGAGTAAGATCCGCACCAGAGTGGTACGGCAATCATGTTCTGGAAGTCATGCTACTAGATCATGATGAACCTACGAACTATGAAGAAGCGATGGTGAGCCCAGATTCCGCGAAATGGCTTGAGGCCATAAAATCTGAGATATGATCCATGTATGAGAACAAAGTATGGACTTTGATTGACTAGCTCGATGATCAGCAAGCCATGTTAAATAAATGGATCTTCACGAGGAAGACAGACGCTGATAGTAGTGTTACTATCTACAAAGCTCGACTTGTTGCGAAAGGTTTTCGACAAGTTCAAGGTGTTGAATATGATTAGATTTTCTCACTCGTATCGATGCTTAAAGTCTGTCCGAATCATGTTAGCAATTGCCGCATTTTATAAAATCTGGCAAATGGATAACAAAACTGCAATCCTTAATGGATTTATTAAAAAAGGAGTTGTATATGATGCAGTCAGAAGGTTTTGTCAATCCTAAAGGTGTTAACAAAATGTACAAGCTCCAGCGATCCATCTATGGACTGGTGCAAGCATCTCGGAGTTGGAATATATGCTTTGATAAGTTGATCAAAGCATATAGTTTTATACAGACTTGCGGTGAAGCCTGTATTTACAAGAAAGTGAGTGGGAGCACTACAGCATTTCTGATAAGTATATGTGAATGACATATTGTTGATCGGAAATAATGTAGAATTATTCTGCAAAGCATAAAGGAGTGTTTGAAAGGAGTTTTTTCAAAGAAAGACCTCAGAGAAGCTGCTTACATATTGAGCATCAAGATCTATAGAGATAGATCAAGACGCTTGATAAGTTTTTCAATAAGTACATACCTTGACAAGATTTTGAAGTAGCTCAAAATGGAACAGTCAAAGAAAGAGTTCTTGCCTGTGTTACAAGGTGTGAAATTGAGTAAGACTTAAAACTCGACCACAGCAGAAGATAGAAAGAGAATGAAAGTCATTCCCTATGCATCAGTCATAGGTTCTATAAAAGTATGCCATGCTATGGACCAGACCTATTGTATACTCTGCCCTTTTTTGGCAAGGGAGTACAATAGTGATCTAGGAGTAGATCACTGGACACTGGTCAAAATTATCCTTAGTAGAATAAGTATATGTTTCTCAATTATGGAGGTGATAAAAGAGTTCATCGTAAAGAGTTACATCGATGCAAGCTTTTACACCGATCCAGATGACTCTAAGTCTCAATCTGGATACATATTGAAAGTGGGAGCAATTAGCTAGAGTAGCTCCGTGCAAAGCATTGTAGACATAGAATATTTGCAAAATACATACGACTCTGTAATATGACAGACCCGTTGACTAAACTTCTCTCACGAGCAAAACATGATCATACCTTAGTACTCTTTGGGTGTTAATCACATAGCGATGTGAACTAGATTATTGACTCTAGTAAACCTTTTGGGTGTTGATCACATGACGATGTGAACTATAGGTACTAATCACATACAGATGTGAATATTGGTGTTAAATCACATGATGATGTGAACTAGATTATTGACTCTAGTGCAAGTGGGAGACTGAAGGAAATATGCCCTAGAGGCAATAATAAAGTTATTATTTATTTCCTTATATCATGATAAATGTTTATTATTTATGCTAGAATTGTATTAACCGGAAACATAATACATGTGTGAATACATAGACAAATAGAGTGTCACTAGTATGCCTCTACTTGACTAGCTCGTTAATCGAAGATGGTTATGTTTCCTAACCATAGACATGAGTTGTCATTTGATTAACGGGATCACATCATTAGGATAATGATGTGATTGACATGACCCATTCTGTTAGCCTAGCACTTGATCGTTTAGTATGTTGCTATTGCTTTCTTCATGACTTATACATGTTCCTGTGACTATGAGATTATGCAACTCCCGTTTACCAGAGGAACACTTTGTGTGCTACCAAACGTCACAACGTAACTGGGTGATTATAAGGGTGCTCTACAGGTGTCTCCGAAGGTACATGTTGGGTTGGAGTATTTCGAGATTAGGTTTTGTCACTCCGATTGTCAGAGAGGTATCTCTGGGCCCTCTCGGTAATACACATCACTTAAGCCTTGCAAGCATTGCAACTAATGAGTTAGTTGTGAGATGATGTATTACGGAACGAGTAAAGAGACTTGCCGGTAACGAGATTGAACTAGGTATTGGATACCGACGATCGAATCTCGGGCAAGTAACATACCGATGACAAAGGGAACAACGTATGTTGTTATGCGTTTTGACCGATAAAGATCTTCGTAGAATATGTAGGAGCCAATATGAACATCCAGGTTCCACTATTGGTTATTGACCGGAAACAGTTCTAGGTCATGTCTACATAGTTCTCGAACCCGTAGGGTCCGCACGCTTAACGTTACGATGACAGTTTTATTATGAGTTTATAAGTTTTGATGTACCGAAGGAGTTTGGAGTCCCGGATGAGATCAGGGACATGACGAGGAGTCTCGAAATGGTCGAGACGTAAATATTGATATATTGGACGACTATATTCGGAGTTCGGAAAGGTTCCGAGTGGTTCGGATATTTTTCGGAGTACCGGGGAGTTACGGGAATACGGGGGAGAAGTATTGGGCTTTATTGGGCCATACGGGAAAGAGAGAGGGGCTGCTTAGGGCAGGCCGCGCGCCCCCCCAAGGCCTAGTCCGAATTGGACTAGGGGGAGGGGCTGCGCCCCCTCCTTCCTTCCCTTCTCCCTCCCCCTTCCTTGTCTCCTACTCCTAATACTTGGAAGGATTCCTAGTTGGACTAGGAAAGTGGGAATCCTACTCCCGGTGGGAGTAGGACTCCCCTAGGGCGCGCCATAGAGAGGGCTGGCCCTCCCCTCCTCCATTCCTTTATATACGGGGGCAGGGGGCACCCCATAGACACACAAGTTGATCTACGGATCGTTCCTTAGCCGTGTGCCGTGCCCCCCTCCACCATATTCCACCTCGGTCATATCGTCGCGGAGTTTAGGCGAAGCCCTATGCCGGTAGAACATCATCATCGTCACCATGCCGTCGTGCTGACGGAACTCATCCCCGACGCTTTGCTGGATTGGAGCCCGGGGAACGTCATCGAGCTGAACGTGTGCTGAACACGGAGGTGCCATACGTTCGGTGCTTGGATCGGTCGGATCGTGAAGACATACGACTACATCAACCGCGTTGTCATAACGCTTCCGCTTACGGTCTACGAGGGTACGTGGACATCACTCTCCCCTCTTGTTGCTATGCATCACCATGATCTTGCGTGTGCGTAGGAATTTTTTTGAAATTACTACGTTCCCCAACAGGAAGATGGTCGGAGGCAGGATGGAATGGATGGATTGGGGCGCGGCGTGGTTGGTGGATCTGGATCGAGGAATTTTTGCCAGGAGGCATCGGGATCGAGGGGGGATCCCGAGGGGAGCGAGCAGGCGGTGGCGGCGAGCGGAATGGGTGGATGGGACAGCTAGGGGCTAGGGTTAGGCTCTTTAAATAGCTAGGTGGACTAGCTTAGGGCAAAATGAACCCTTCGATCAAAATTGAACGGTCGAGAATAAAATAGGCAGGGAGTCCAAATAATAAAACGGAGATGTTTTATAGATGTTAGGGGATGAACTGAATCCAACGGTGATGACTGAGCAGGTCGGGTTCGGGGAAGTCTCGGACGCGCGCGAGGGGGTCAAAGCAAAGTGTAGAGAGGGTGGACATTTAGACGAGAGGGGAAAACAAAGACAATGGGGTCTGACGAAAGGCCACGGGGACAAGGGGGGTTTTGTTGGTCTCGGAGAAAGAGAGAAGAGAGGGGTCTAATTGGTCTGGGAGAAGGTCAACAAGGACAAGCGGTCTGACAACAAGTCAACAAATGCAACAGAGAGGAGCGAGGAGCGGCAACTACGAGCGAATGCAAGTTTTATGAAAACATATGGATGCGATGCACATGATGCTATGAGATGAGATGCATGCCATGAACAAAATGCAAAACAAAAGACAAAGACCCAACCACGAAGGAAATATCATATCGCATCTCCGGAAAAGGCAAGAGTTGGAGTTACGAATATGGAAAGTTGTATCCGGAGCATTACAACCCCGTTCCTGCTAACTTTACTGACTTGGGGGGGGGTGAAATATCCTCTGTTAACTTTCGTGTGAATAACATGGTAACTCAAATTTCATAGACCTGATAACTTATGTACCCCGGTCCTAAAAACTTTGTCGGCGGGGGTGGGGTTGGGGGAGTTGTTGAACCATACCACGGTAACTTTTGTGCAAATAACATGATAACTCAAACATGGGGGACCTGATAAGTTATGTACCCCGGTCCTGATAGCTTGGTCAGCGAGGGTGGGGGTGGGGCAATTCGCTGAAACATGCCATGGTCACTTCTGTGCAAATAACATGATAACTCAAACATGGTAGACCTGATAACTTGTGTACCCCGGTCCTGATAGCTTGGTCGGCGAGGGTGGGGGTGGGGCAAGTCGGTGAAACATGCCATGGTCACTTCTGTGCAAATAACATGATAACTCAAACATGGCGGACCTGATAACTTATGTACCCCGGTCCTGATAACTTGGTCGGCGAGGATGGGGTGGGCAAGTCGCTGAAACATGCCACGGTAACTTCTGTGCAAATAACATGATAACTCATACATGGTAGACCTGATAACTTTGTCGGAGGGGTCGGGGTGGGGGTGTCGTTGAAACGTACGACGGTAACTTCTATGCAAATAACATGATAACTCACACATCGTAAACATGATAAATTATGTACTAGTCCTGGTAACTTTGTCGGAGGGGCCAGAGTGGGGGAGTCGTTGAAACATACCACGATAACTTCTATGCAAATAATATGATAACTCACACATCATAGACATTCAATTATGTACCCAGTCCTGGTAACTTTGGCAGTGGGGTTGGGGTTGGGGGGGAATCATTGAAACATACCACGGTAACTTCTATGCAAATAACATGATAAGTCACACATCGTAGAAATGATAAATTATGTACCCAATCCTGATAACTTTATCGGCGGGGGTAGGGTGGGAGGAGTTGTTGAATCATACCACAATAACTCTTATGCAAATAACATGATGACTCACACATCGCAGACTTGATAATTTATGTACCCAACCCTGGTAAATGTGGCGACTGTGGCGAGGGGTGGGGGTGGGGGGCAACCCCGGTAATTTATATGTAAATAGCTTATTAATAGACACATACTAAGCTGATAACTCACATATAAACACCATTATAATTTATGATTTTTTTGTTGAAAAATATACACCCGGTAATTTCTATGTAAAAAGCATGATAATGTATACATCACAGATTTGATAACTAATATCTTACATTTTAAACACCATGTTATCTTTCATCCAAGGGAAAAAAGTTTTTTAAACATTTTCATCGGTAATTTATGTGTTAAATTACCATACTTCCTCATGCCTTAACCTTCTCGTATTGTAGTTATCAGCCTTATCATGGTATAATTATCATGTTTCTCATATCATAGTTATCACGCTGGTCATGCCAAAGTTACCAAGGCAATTTTTTTTCTTCTAATATGGCAGAAATAAGAGAGGTTCAAATAACATTGTTTATCTACAATAGACAGCAACAAAAGGTGGCTTACTTGGTTATTAGGCTCAATAGGTATTGCATAGACCTAGGTTTGAATCCTCTTTCAAGCACTTTTATTTTATTTTCATATTATGCGATGAAAAACCAGAAAAGACCACTAGCGATTTACCATGGTTTTTGAGAGAAGGAAAAAAATCAGTGGAAAACGAGCATGGAAAGATAGCGATCACGTAGGAACTAGTCATGTGGATCTGTCGCTAACGACCAGTCGACTAGTCGTTAGCACAGTCCTATATATATATACTAGAAGAACACACGTGCGTTGCAACGGGGCCACATTAACTTTAAGAGTTCAATATCAATTATGCTAATATTACATTTAATATTCTCATACATATCAAGTGACATTGACGACCTTTTTACCATCAAATTCTCACACACACTCTCTCCCTCCCTCCTCCTCACTCTCTCTCCCCCTCTCCCTCCCTCTCTCTCTAACACACACATATCCATCTTATTGGGTATGGGACCATAATCCATCTATTTCACACGCACACGTGCTAATGCATAACAATATGGATTATAAAACAGGTTCAAGGTAGTAACAAGGATTCTTCTCATGCATTAATAAACAAATGTTCTGCACTGAAGACAAGATAACCAATTCCCAAAGTGCATCAGAGCATCACAGAACATTACTGGCAAGATAAATGCACGGTGATACACCCGACTCATTTAATTAATATAATTAAATTATCAGTAAATTAGTCACCAAACTGCTCGGATGAACTGGAACAGAGCCAACATATATCATCCTAGACAAACGCAACATCAACCATTTACCTTGGTACTTTAGGGACCGACGGGAGGATGCATGTAGAAGCGCTTCTTGCCTGCGAATCCACAGTTAGAGAGAGAAATTGGAACCCATTCCCATCACCAACTGATAAAGAAAGCATGTAAGAAAATTGATATCGGGCCAACTTGGATCTTTGGTGATTGTCCGCCGGTATGGAGAATTTAGGAGGGTGGGTGCAAGGAGTGGCCTTGTGGATGATAGATGGAGGCGCGGAGGGATGTGGTCACCGGAAGGTCGAAAGCGGAGAGGGTCGGGCACGTTAGGTGGAGCCGGTGGTGCGCGACAACCGGAGGCGGCCCAATCGTGGGCGGCGAACCGACGATAGCCTCGGCCCATCTCTCGACGCAGCGAAGATAGAGAGGGCGACACTGCCGGTGCTCGAGGCCGCCGCTCGGCACCATCTACATCGAGGGGAAAGAGAGGCGAGAAAGCGATAGGGTGATGCGTGGCTAGGGATTGCGGAGGAGGGTGGGGGTGTGCGATTTGAATGGATGGTTCTGCCCACCGTTTTCTTGTACGTGGCGGTGGAGACGGCGGCGTCCAGCCATGCAGGCGAGGCATGGGTCGAGCCGGGCACACGGCGAGGCGCAGTAGCAGAGGCGGGGGCGATTTTTTGCTACCGAGATGCAGGGTGTGGGATTGATCGTTCATGTTCTCTTTTCCTTTTTAACGGGAGATGGATGCGATTTTTTCACGAGGGGAGAGATGCGACCACGTACAGATTCCATAATAAATTAATTAGGTCCATAACAGGATTTCTTTACAATGCGTTAAGATTTACGTGTTAGTTTTCTTAATAAAGAAATGCACTGATGTAGGGATCGATTGATTCGGATAAGGAAAGATAGATTCGTGATCTTTTGTATGTTAGGAAATTAGTGGTTTGTAAGAAAAGAGTGGAGAGAAAAAGAACCAATGCGACCACGTATAGATTCCATAATAAATTAATTAGGTCCATAACGGGATTTGTTTGCAATGCGTTAAGATTTACGTGTTAGTTTTCTTAATAAAGAAATGCACTGATGTAGGGCGCGATTGGTTCGGGTAAGGAAAGATAGATTCGTGATCTTTTGTATGTTAGGAAATTATTGGTTTGCAAGGAAAGAGTGGAGAGAAAAAGAACCAGTACGAGGGGGTGGTGGGAGGTGGGACGAATAAAAACCGGACGAAATTGGGAGGTGGGAGGGGGCGAGTAAAAACTGACGAAAAAAACGAAATTGGGAGGTGGGAGAGAGGATGAAAAAAACCAGGGGAGGTGGGAGGAGGACAAAAATAAACCGTACGAGGCTACCAACTGCTCCATTAGGAGTAGAGATTGTTTGTGAAAATAACATGCGACGACGACTTAGCGAGCGAATCCCCTTAAAAAAGACATAGCGAGCAGATTCCCTTAAAACTGGTAGAAATGGATACGATTGATGACATTGATAATTAGTGGTGAATGTTGGCATAATTTACTATCATCATGCATGGAAACGAATCATCAAGAAAAAGAATACTTCCTATTACTACACTCATAGGAAGCTTCCTAATCTCTGCTACCAAACAGTTTCTGCCCAAACAAGGAAGGAAAGTTATGGACGTGATTCAAAAGGAAACAAACGTTATGAAGATTAATTAATTTAGATTTGATCTTTAGAGATTGATTGTGATTGATTCTTTTACATAAATTCATTACTAAATAATTTGCGTCACTATGGAAAGTTCTGATCCGTTCAGTTTTTTTCGTTGTGTGAGAGGGTGAAGTGAAAATAAACCGATGAAGTGGGGGAGGCGACGAAAAAAATCTACGACGGTTAACCTACGAAAAAAAATCGGACGAAAGTGGTGGGACGAAAATTGACCGGCGAAGTCTACCAACTGCTCCATTAGGAGTAGAGATTGGTTGGTTCGATTTTTTTTTGCATGGAGGGAACTACCTGGGAGGTGGGAGGGAGTACAAAAATAAACCGTCTCGGCTGAGCGGGAGGTGGGAGCAAGTACCAAAGAAGTACCAAAAAAGACCGGGTGAGGTGGGACGAAAATAAAACCCGAAACGCGACCTACCAACTGAGACATTAGGAGTAGAGATGCCCGCCCTGATCACGAGAATGATACACTCCTACAGTTGTGATGCTCGACAGATAAATAAAAATAAATAAAGAGAATGATACAGCTGTGAACTTGTTGCACTGGACAACAACGTGGGTATTATAGAAAACTCACGCGTTCGTGTATTTCTTTACATTTTGCTTGATCTCGTAAGTCGATCGTGCCACTACTTAATTGTGCAGAAAATCTCTTTTTTGAATATCAGTAGAGACACAAGCGTTCATATACACGCGCATACACTCATCCCTATAAACGCATACACGCACATCCTATCCCTATGAGCACTTTCGAAAGACTGAGCCGGCATATCATCTTGAGATTTACGAAGTCACCGTAGGCGCATCGTCGTCGACAGAAACGTCTCCTTCCACTAAATGCGTATCCAGGAATAAATATGAGCACCGGGATTTAAACCCTAGTGGGCTGAGGATACCACAGTCTCTTTAACCATCCAACCATAGGTTGATTTGCAATTGTGTGGAAAATCTTTAGACAGTCCATGTTAAGCGATAGTGCGGTTGGGACGGAGGTTTAGTGTGTTTGATTGCCGCATGCATAAGTAGGGCAACATTTCGCCCTGCGATTAGCACGAGAGAGTTAAGCAGCGAAGTACTCCCTCCGTTCCTAAATATTTGTCTTTTTAGACATTTCAAATGACTACTATATACGAATGTATGTAGATATATTTTAGAGTGTAGATTCACTCATTTTGTTTCGTATGTAGTCATTTGTTGAAATGACTAGAAAGATAAGTATTTACGCACACATATACGGAAGAGCGAGCATCCATGGCGTCCTCCGGCCACATGGTCGTCGGCGTTGGTGGACCTGATGAGCAGGAGCCGGTGCCGGTGCCGTACGTGCTCTCCTTCACGGACCTATGCTACGGCGTCAACAAGCGCCGGGGCGGGATGGTGGGCTGCCTGCCGTCACGCGGTAGGAACCAAATCGCCAACACCAACACCAAGGCGCTGCTCGACGGCATCTCCGGCGAGGCGCGCGAGGGCGAGCTGTTCGCGGTGATGGGCGCCAGCGGGGCCGGCAAGTCCACGCTCCTCGACGCCCTCGCCGGCCGGATCACCCGGGCCAGCCTCCGCGGCGGCGTCACGCTCAACGGCGAGCCGCTCACCAACGGCCGCCTCCGCGCCATCTCCGCCTACGTGATGCAAGACGACCTGCTCTACCCGATGCTGACCGTGCGCGAGACGCTGCTGTTCGCCGCCGAGTTCCGCCTCCCGCGCGCGCTCTCCGCGGCCACGAAGCGCGACCGCGTCGACGCGCTCATCCGCCAGCTCGGCCTCTCCGGCGCCGCCGACACCGTCGTCGTCGACGAGACGCACCGCGGCGTGTCGGGCGGCGAGCGGCGCCGCGTCTCCATCGGCGCCGACATCATCCACGACCCCATCCTTCTCTTCCTCGACGAGCCCACGTCCGGCCTCGACTCCACCAGCGCCTTCATGGTGGTCCAGGTGCTCCGAGACATCGCTCGGAGCGGCAGCGTCGTCGTCATGACCATCCACCAGCCCAGCGCGCGCATCCTCGGCATCCTCGGCCGCCTCCTGCTCCTCTCCCGCGGCCGCGCCGTCTACGCTGGCACTCCAGCCGGCCTCAAGCCCTTCTTCTCCGAGCTCAGCACGCCCGTCCCTGACAACGAGAACCCGGCCGAGTTCGCGCTCGACACCATCCGAGACCTCGAGCGCCAGCCCGATGGCGCCGCGAAGCTCGCCGACTTCAATGCCAGGTGGCACGGCGACACCATCGGCAAGGTCAGCAGCACTGTGATGTCGCTGGAGTTGGCCGTGGCCGAGAGCGTCTCCCGGGGTAAGCTGAGCCGGCTGATCGAGAGCACCGCCGGCACAGTGGGGATGCCGACGTACGCGAACCCGCTGGCGTTGGAGGTGTGGGTGCTGAGCAAGAGATCGTTCATCAACTTTCGGCGCATGCCGGAGCTCTTCGCGCTGCGCCTGGGCACGCTCATGGTGACGGGCCTCGTCCTGGCGACCATCTTCTTCCGCCTGGACGACACGCCCAGGGGCGTCAAGGAGCGGCTCGGCTTCTTCGCCATGGGCATGACCACCATGTTCTACGTCAGCGCCGGCACGCTGCCGGTGTTCATCCAGGAGCGCCACGTGTACCTCCGCGAGACGGAGCACAACGCGTACCGCCGGATCTCGTACGTCCTCGCCAGCTCCGCGGTGTTCTTCCCGCCGCTGGTCATCCTGTGCCTGGCATTCGCGGCCACCACCTTCTTCGCCGTCGGCCTGGCCGGCGGCGGCGCGTCCTTCGGCTTCTTCGTGCTCACCGTCCTGGCCTCCCTCTGGGCGGGCAGCGGCTTCGTGACGTTCCTGTCGGCGGTGGTGCCGCACGTGATGCTGGGCTACACGGTGGTGGTGGCCGTCCTCGCCTACTTCCTCCTCCTCTCCGGCTTCTTCATCAGCCGGGACAGGATCCCGGGCTACTGGATGTGGCTCCACTACATGTCGCTCGTCAAGTACCCGTACCAGGCGCTGGTGCAGAACGAGTTCGGCGACGCCACCAGGTGCTTCGCGCGGGGGATCCAGGTGTTCGACGGGACGCCCGTCGGCGGCTTGTCGGAGGCCGTCAAGGTGAAGGTGCTCGGCGCCATCAGCGCCGCCCTCGGCACCAATGTCACGGCCAGCACGTGCCTCCTCACCGGCGCCGACGTGCTCAGGCAGCAGGCCGTCACGGACCTAGGGAAGTGGAGTTGCCTCCTGGTCACGGCGGCATTCGGCTTCTTCTTCCGTGCTCTCTTCTACGTCGTCTTGCTCGTTGGGAGCAAGAACAAACGGAGATGATATCGATCACGCGCATTCCTAGCTCCTTAATTTCACATTTACCTCAACTGTTAAATGAATCATGCCTCTGTCATATCTACAACTAGTACATTGTAGCTTTGCGCATCTGGATGCAGAAGGGTGAAGCAACAACTCTTTTGTGGTGTCTATAGCTCATCTAGATGTGTCGTATCTAAGCATGACATAGTGCCAGCTCATTCAAAAACAACCTACCAGGGTTCAAGTCCTGGTGCTCGCAATATTTCTGTATTTATTTTAGAATTTTTCGGCGATGTGTTTTCAGTGGAATGGGACGTTCCGCATGTATGCATTCATAAAGCGTATGTATGGGCGCACTGTGTATGCGTTCATAAAATTGTACAGTTTTGCTAGAACTCATCTAGATGAGATATAATTTGATCTCATTCATCTTTTATAGTCATTGAATGTGATGCTGAAAAATGCGTGTGTGCTGATGTGGGTTGTATCTGTTCTAGATGAGACCAAATTATATCTCATCTAGATAAGTTCTAAGTACTCTCAAAATTGTACTTAGCATCTACAGCGTACGAGTTGTTCCATTGAGTCCTCCCCTCGCGCGTCACCCGTGAAGGCAGCGCACGGTCCGATTATGCATGCATGCGCATGCGGTAGCCTGGTCCTTTTTTTTCTTGTGTTTTTTTCCTTGTGTGGGCTACACAACGCCAGCTTTCTCCTTGGACTGGGCTAAACAAAGAACAAAAAGAAGGAAACTAATGTAATGGCTCGATCAAACAATAACACACGAAATGTTTGCATGCGTCCCTTTAAAAGAGAAGGTTATTTTCTTTGGCTTCTAAAAAACACATTCAAAAATAATTTGTTTGAACTATTTTATTTTTGAGTAAAAAATAATTTAGTTGCACACATACAACCGTTTCAACTGCACACGTTCCACTCCGTGCAACTAGAGAATTTTTTTGAACACAGTACGGACACACGCGCTCACATACACGCCCATACACCCACCCTTATGAATGCACACACGCACACCCTACTCCTATGAGCACCTCCGAAAGGCTGAGCCGGCATATCATCTTGAAATTTACTAAATCGCCTAGGCATCTCGTCGTCGACGAAAACGTCTCCTCCCACTGAATGCGCATCGCCGGAAATCCTGAAATAAATCCAGGAATAAATGCGAGCACCAGAATTTGAACCCTGGTGGGCTGGGGATACCACAGTCCCACTAATTTTTTTTTGGAAAGTAATTTAGCTGCACACTGTGACAAAATGAATAAAAATAATAAAAGTAAATAAAACAAGATATTTCAAAATAATAATAAACCACATATATGAACCAAAAAATTGCACCCCCCCCCCCCAGAAAAAGAAAACCATAAAAAATAACCAAAACAAAAATGGAAAATGGAAAAGTAAATAAATAAACCCAGCTATCAACCCGCCATCCTAGTTATGTGTAAAAAATATCCTAAACCCAAAACACAAAAAATAAAGAAAAGACAAAAAGTAGAAAATGGAAAATTTATAATTCCACCAACCTGGGCTGCCCCTATGCACCCACCATCCGGCGACCCCTAGTTGTGTGGATGTCATGTTGCTTACGTTTTCATGTCGGGTGTGACACATGCAACCCAGTTACGTCTCGAGTATGCACCTACAACTGGGTCGCGTATAAAAGTTATGTGTCGAGGATGGACACACAACTGTGTTGCTCTAATTGCGCGTAATGGCTGGACATACAACTGGGGTCATCGGGAGTTGCGTGTCGAGGATGAACATGCAACTGAGGTTGGGCGAGTTGCGTGCCAAGGGTGGACATGCAATTGGGCCGGGCTAGTCTGTGTGTAAGGGCTGACATGCAACTGGGGTCGGGCAAGCTACGTGTCAAGGGTGAACATGTAATTGGGTCATACTAGATCTCTTCCCCACATCCAGTCTCCGTCTAACGCCGACGACTACTGGGGCATATGGTATCGTTCGATGCTTTTCTAGTGGTGATTTTGGAGACAGTTAGTGGTAATTACAGTTTAATTGCAAGGACAAGTAGTATTTTGTATGTCCAGATCCACCCGCATTTGCATCGTGCTAGTATTGGTTTTTTTAAGTTGAGTGTCCAATTTTGGTGTCTGCTACCATGTTCGATAATCAAGAAATTTTATCAGATTGTGGTGCTTCTAATAAACACACATTATTTTTCATTATGCAATTGGACAAATAATTCTTAGTTTTGAACTGAAATTTGTACTCCTGATTTGAATTTTGCACCGAAAAGTTCTATATGACTACCTATTCAGTAGCCTGGTGGCAAGCTTGTTGATATACTGTAGAGGTGAACAAATACCGTGACTTTGTTGACGTGGGACTGAGGTTATGGATGAGAGAATACATATATTTCGTCCACACTCTTCATCCCCTTTTTCCATGACCTAGTAGCAGTTTTGTGTGCACTATGCTAATAGTAATTTTGTTAAGTAAACTAGGTAGCAATGCAAGCTAATTTTAGTCCAGTAACATACACTTCCTTGAGACTGGATCCAGTTCGTGGTATGTGGCACATTTTAATTTTTTTGTAGGGAAGCTGATAAGAGAAGGCAATCAGATTTTAGTTTCCTGTTGATGGCAGTGAAACTGACTACAACATTGTTCTTCTAAATGGAGGAAACTAACGCCCCCGCCCTTGCGAGTCTTGACATGCATGACAGATATGTGTAGTGTGCCGGCCCTCTTAGGTGAATTCTTGGCATTGGGAGTGATAAATTTTGTTTTGCTTCTTTATGACAATGTGTCCGCATAAGCTTTTTATTTTGTTTTTGAAGAATCGGTCAGTGGCCTTGAATCAAGTGATGCCAACTCTTTTTAGAGATGAATTCCACTTTGCTTCCGTATGATGAATTCTCTTCGCCAAAGAAGAGACAATGCTTTTCTCTAGATGTAAGTATACAATGCAGATTTATGTGTGTTTACCTCTGACAAGATGTTCAAGTTTTTCTTCTCTTCATATTTGTAATCTCTGGATGTTCAAGTTTTTCCGCTACAAAGGTCTTTTCCAAGGATGTGAATGCGAGTTGTACCCTTGAGGAAACCCACCTGAGCCTATCTGTACCGCTGGATGCAAATCCAGTGGCTCAAAACATCTCCTACCAAGCCCAGATCGAACGCCCAACCCTAACCCGCTTCCCTCTTATCGCAGCTCTTCCTCGGCGCCTCCCTCTGCTCTGACCTCCAAATCGCGACCCCCCCCCCCCCCCCCCCCCCCTCGTTCTCTCCCGTCTACTCTGCGCCGCCGCGTCGTCTTCTCGCCCCCGCACGCGCCTCGGCGGCTAACCCTAGCCGCCTCGGGAGATAGAGAGAAAGATCGGCGGCGGCGGCGGCGATGAGGATTGAGGAGGTGCAGTCGACGTCGAAGAAGCAGCGCGTCGCCACCCACACCCACATCAAGGGCCTCGGCCTCGACGTAACACTCTCTCCTGCTGCTTCTCCGCTCCCCTCCTTCCACTTGTTGTTACCCCGAATTTTCCTTCTCAGGCAGGATTCGTTTGCTTCTCTTTGCTTTGCAGGCCAATGGGACGGCGATAGGGATGTCGGCAGGGTTCGTGGGGCAGGCGGAGGCGAGGGAGGCGTGCGGGCTGGTGGTCGACATGATCCGCCAGAAGAAGATGGCGGGACGCGCCCTGCTCCTTGCCGGCCCGCCTGCTACCGGCAAGACTGCACTCGCTCTCGGCATCTCCCAGGAGCTGGGTAGCAAGGTCCGTCCGTGCCTCTAATTCATCCTCCTTCCCCTCACAAATTGCTAGATACTTTTACTGCTACTGTTGCATGTTTGGCTGCAATGTACAACCTGTTTTCCGGATTAGATTTGCACTAGTTAATCCAAACTAGCAAAAATGTCCATGCTTGCGACGGGCACCTCCCGGCCGGAGAGAGCCAGAGAGGACATGATTAGTTCTCAACAGCTAGCTAGTGAAATTTGATGCCCCCATCCGAAAGCTGCATCTTCCACCGGAAGAGCACTTGCTGAAATGCATTGACTATCTCAAACCTGTACCAAGAAAATCTCAAACCTGCAGGTAAGGAGCATTGCATTATGAAGACTCTGTGTACCACCAAAATCTCAAACCTGCACAATCATGTTTTCATAGCAAAAAGCCCAAGCAAGGCAACATTTACATGAATGCAATGCCCATACTTACGCATATAGAATTGTATGATTGTAATCTCTTATTCTTCTGTTATCACCGACTTTACTGAAACCAATCACCAACACAACAGGGGGTGTGACATGTTCAAACTTCCCCTCACAATCATGAAGCTAGACAGGGTGTGCGTGACACAGATGCATGGGGCGTTGCCAAACTACTTCCTTGGACGAATGCCATAGTCGTCTCATTTGCCATCAATCTGGATGACAGCAGGATCCTCCAATCCTCCCCGTATCTCTTCCCAAATCGCCATACCAAACAGAAGATAACACTTGCTGTTGTTTGCACATGTACGAATTGAAACAGGTCTGTTTTTGTACACTCTGGTTATCAGAGGAGCGACGTGCCAGAAATCTGAAAAAAAAAACACCCATCTTGGATGTCGGTGGTCTTCCCGTCTCCCGGTGACGCATCCTCGTCTTCTTCGCCGGCAACGTGCACGGCAGGGTTAGGGCAGTCCTCCTCCAGCAATGGGTCGCGGACAGGACCACGACATGAGGGCGTATGCCTCTGAATCGTGTAGTTCAGGAGTGAGACGCCGATTTCGCCGGAGGAGGTGTTCCAACGGGAAGTCGTGCAGGAGCCACATATCCTGTGATTGCGGATTTTTTAGGGAGAGAGGCGATGGGGGCTGGTTGTTTATGCGGACGGAGTACGTGTGAAGGAGTCTGATGTGGTCACGCTTTCCTGCTTGTTTCCCTTTGGGCTTTTAAAGCGGCCGTACGAGGGGCCGTCCGCCAGGAGGTGTGGCGGACAAAAAAAAGGGTGATAGATCAAATTAAGATTTTATTTAAGGCAGCACTGCAGTAAGGTCACGGGAGCCCAGAACATAAACGTGGCCCAATAACAGCATCAAGTTTTTTCAGGAGCCCAATAAGCGCAAAAAAATAGTACCACCTCGGATAGTAAAAATTCTCAGAAAATCATAAATAATAATGTGGGTGAATGGATTAATAAATTGGAGAAACGCACCTTGCTTTGTTAGTAGGTGTAGGTATAGATATAGATATAGATTTGGAGGCTAGGTTGTTACTACCTTACTGGACAGTCCTTGTTATCGTTTTGTCTCTTCTCTTTTCAAAAAATGTTCACTTACTGCTCGTGAAGAGCAGCTGTATGATGAACAGGCAGCTCTGCATTTGCAAGGTCTCATCTAGTTCTAGTAAGACAAGCAACCAAAGTAATTCACTGAGCTCTGACCATTGAAGCATTCACCTTTTCATTTTGTTGTAGCTGGGATGTTGCTAGAGTGGTTGAATTTCATTTCATCTACTTAACTAAATTGGTGTTCTGTAGTATCATTTTAGCTAGTAATGTGTTACCATTTGTCTTGGTCATTAAAATTTATTTTGAGTTCTATATTCTGCTTCTCGCTGGTTCAAAATATTTCAGTATGCTGCCCTGCTAATGGGAAGTATGCTGTTCTTTAGAAAATATACTTACTCCAAAACGCTGGAGTAAATTTGGTGGATTACTAGCATTTGCTAGCAATTTATCAGGATGTCTTGTCCATTACATTCAATGTATATGATTTTTTGCAGTGGACTATATATTGATTTACATTTGATGCCCTATGTCTATTTCTGTTTTGGAAGAAACTTCAATCTTCTCTTGCTATTCTGGAATGCAGGTCCCTTTCTGTCCTATGGTAGGATCAGAAGTGTACTCTTCAGAGGTCAAGAAAACTGAGGTGCTGATGGAAAATTTTCGTAGAGCTATAGGCTTGCGTATAAAAGAAAACAAAGAAGTCTATGAAGGAGAGGTAGGAGTGGCATATATGCTCCTTTGAAAAAGATATTGTTCTTGAATTAGTGTGTTACTTGATATGAATACTTTCTTTGTCATCATTTTCTAATACAACTAATAGTCTAGTGCTTGTGGCTATATTATTTTTCTTGCCTTTTAGGTTACAGAGCTTTCCCCAGAAGAATCTGAGAGTTCAACTGGTGGATATGGGAAAAGCATTAGCCATGTAGTAATTGGCCTGAAGACTGTAAAAGGGACTAAGCAACTAAAGTTAGATCCTACAATTTATGATGCTTTAATCAAGGAAAAGGTTACTATCTGCTACCTACCCTCCCTTGCTCTCTGTCTCTGTTGCTAGACTGTTAAGTTGCATTTGTATTTTCGATTTGAATTACAGCGGGTGGATTGTGTATCTGAAGTGTTCAGAATATTGTCTTTATGCAATATATAACCTGTGCAAACTCATGGCAAGTATTTACTCATGGAAACTCAACACATGATCATATTTCTCTTGTTCATTGTTAGATTTTCTATTATGGCATAACAAAACATCGTGAGACTTTACTTAAATTGAGATATGATGCATTATAATTTACTTTCGTTGCTTTGCCTTGGCTCTCCTACTTGTCTTCTGCATGAAGCTGCTTAACATTTCATCATTTGTATACGGGATGCAGGTGGCAGTTGGTGATGTTATATACATCGAAGCTAACAGCGGTGCAGTGAAAAGAGTTGGCAGATGTGATGCTTTTGCTACAGAATACGATCTTGAAGCAGAGGAGTATGTGCCAATTCCCAAAGGGGAAGTCCACAAGAAAAAAGAAATAGTGCAGGTACAAATTTGACGCTTGTTCAGCCTTATAATTTGTTTGCATGTACACTTGTTCAGCCAATTCTGTTTTGTACCATCCATAAAACAACTTTTTGGTAATTGGATCTGAGATAATATAGTATGCAATTGCACCATATTATATCTAATCTAAAGGATCAAAGGTGGAAGCATGATGCATTTGTCAAGATGAAGCTTCTTATTATTATAGTGTTGCTCAAGCATGCTTAAATATGTGGTTTCCCCGCCAGGTAGTTGTAAGTTGCTTGCTCCCGCTAAATTCCAGAAAATAGAAACTGAAAATCCATAACCTAAGGATTAATAAGATTGTATCAAATACTCAGTCCACATTATTAATTGCGCCTTCCTGGATAAGAAAGCATAAAGTTCGCAAGCTAATAAGATTGCGCGCCATTTTTTTGATCATCCGCTCAAACCCAGTTAACTATTATCTTCTTGAATTCACCAATTAAGTAGGAATCGTTGTTCTTGTTCTGTCTAAAGAAAGTTAGAATCATCCTTTACGTACCTACATCCGACGAAGGACAATTGTGTTCAGCGTGGTTTGTTCTCTATTTTCTCTCGGTGGGTGATAATCTTTTCCAATAGCATAGAGTGAAAATTCCTGTTTGTGTTGTAACATAGAAGCGTATTCTTCTTGTTTTCAAGTTCAATGTAAGTCAACTGAAAGAAGTAAATTATATGCTTTCATCTGCATAGGACGTTACACTGCATGACCTTGACGCCGCAAATGCCCAGCCGCAAGGAGGCCAAGATATTTTGTCCCTTATGGGCCAGATGATGAAGTCACGGAAGACTGAAATCACTGAGAAGCTGCGCCAAGAGATCAATAAGGTTTCAAAATTCTCGTTATGCAACATTTTATTTATTTACGTTTGGATCAAATTTTGATAGACCTATTGGAATGGGTGCCTTTTCTTTTGTATGGTCATAGGTGGTTAACAGATATATTGACGAAGGTATTGCAGAGCTTGTACCTGGTGTGCTGTTCATTGATGAGGTATTATATTATTATCTCAGGATTGAAAATCTACTTGTCTTCGTAGGTTTGTTTTGGATTTCCTAAAATATGAATGAGCTTGGGCTTGTTTATTTCCAATTTCTCCTATTGCCAAATAAACTAGTGTCCATCTTGTGGAGCAGCATTGTTCTCCTGAACTAATTGGCTTTATGTTACTAAATGGTAGAACTATGCCTTACAGTGATCTGTTTTCGATAATGATAATAATTTTATCTGTAGGTTCACATGCTGGACATTGAGTGCTTCTCTTATCTTAATCGTGCTCTTGAGAGCCCATTATCGCCAATTGTAATACTTGCTACAAACAGAGGAATATGTACTGTAAGGTAAGAAATTTGATTTAGTTGTTGTGAATTGCTCCATGCTGAATTGCAATACTGGGATCCCTGGCAGCGCCTTGCAATTATGCCCACTTTAGGCGCTTAGGCATCAGGGCGGTGTGCTCGCCTTACCGCCTTAAAAACATTTCTCTTATGTACTATTTTGCCATTATTATACATCTTATGATTGTACAACTCTTTTATTTATTCAGGGGAACTGACATGACAAGTCCCCATGGTATCCCAGTTGACCTCCTAGATAGGTTGGTTATCGTACGGACACAGATATATGGCCCTATCGAGATGATCCAGGTTCCTATTTCCTGTCTTATCATGTGTTCAACTTTCCTATGTAGAAATGCATTTAATGTTTGTTTATTGTGCGTTGCAGATATTAGCTATTAGAGCACAAGTGGAGGAGATTGAAATTGATGAAGACAGTCTTGCATTTCTAGGAGAGGTTGGGCAGCAGACATCTTTGAGGTATGGTTCTTGTTGTTGTTTCGGATTATGTCCACACATTTGTGTCCCATGCCAAGATTAGAAATGCGAAATTAAATTAAATTTAGCTGGAATGTGGGTTGGAAGGACTTTCTCGAGCCTTTAAAGTTAGGACGGTTTCCAACCTGTTTTTCTGCTGTCATCCCACTTTTAGTGTTCTATACTTATTTGAATTTCAACATGTCTGTATATCTAGTGTAAGCATTGTTGGTTGTAATGGGTTGTAATAGATCTTGAATCTCTTTGCAGACATGCTATTCAGTTGCTGTCACCTGCCAGCGTAGTTGCCAAGGCTAATGGGAGAGAGAAGATCTGCAAGGTATATGTTGAATTTCAGTAACATGTCATCTTTGTAGCCTGATTTCAGTCACTTGTAGTCTGACTTCACGATCCTCTGTCAGGCTGATCTCGAAGAAGTTCGTGTTCTGTATTTGGACGCAAAGTCCTCTGCTCAGTTGCTTCATCATCAGCAGGGAAGTTACATCACCTAAATTACCCTTGCACAAGAATTCTCAGCTGTCGGCTCAGGTGACTGGACTGTCTTCCCCTACCTTGACTTGGCAAGCAGGCGCTGACTTCAAGAGCACAGTCGGGGGCATTGTTTTTGTAGCAGGTGCACTCTGGACTGGACTTCCATTGGTTGAAGAGGACAATTTGATTCTGGTCTATGGCTTCTGTTTGCTGATTAGGTTTAGATTATGTGTAGGGATTATCGTGCATCTTCGTTGCCCTTGCTAATTAATGGTTAGATCTCGTTTCCCCCCTCCGACTATCAGTCAGCCTTGGATGTATCAGGTCGTGATTCCTTCCTTTATGGTAGAACTGGAATTTCTTGGATTATGTCTCGCGTTAAGACCGACGCAACTTGTTGAGCATTTGTCATTGCACCTTGCCTTGCTCACTTGAGCTGAGTAACGTATTGTGTTGTGCTGTAAGTTTGCCTTGTGTAACTTATTACATCTGATTGATAATGAGGCTGATTGGTTTGCAGCCAATTTTTGGCAAGCCTATTTGCAAAGCTGGAAGTTGCCAACATTTGGCATGTTTGGCTGCCAATTGGTAAGGTAAAAAAAGATGGAATGCGGTGTCAACATGCTTGTCTATCAACCTGGTGAAGAAATTGTTGGTGCTGGTGAATGCACGAGAGAGAAACGGTATCTAGCAAATTCTTTATAACGGAAGAACCCGAGTAAATTGCAGAAAACCATCACATTTGTGCGAGGAGCCGAGATCCTCCACACATCCACGGCCCAAAGGCCACTGGAGGTGGAGCGGATCGGCGGCGGTGCCAGCGGGAGAAGGAGACTTTTCTTGTGGAAGAGCTTTGAGTCTTTTTATATTGGTTAGGACATCAAAGGGATGTTTTCTTCTACGTAGCACCGATACGGTGATACGGGTACGGTGATACGGGATACGGCAATTTCTAGAAACAGCAATACGGCGATACGGCAAGCATATATAGATAATAATAAAATGACATGTAATAAAACCAACATAATAGAATATGTGAGATGAGATGAAAATACCGCCTCACTGATTGCCTGATTGCTTCCATGCCTTCTTTCTTTTCACTTTTGAATGATCATCCAGGCCCTCGACTCCTCAATTCCTCATGGTGTATGCAAAATAGAAAATACATCACATGATAGTAGATTTGATAATATGAAACAGACAATCATGAAAATTGAAAAGGTTGTAAACAAGTTGGCTTGTAGCAGTAGCATACCAAATGATGAAATGAATATAAACTTCCTTGTTCTCAGCCTCCAACAAGTTTCAATTCTAAATTCTCAATGGCCATAGACAAATAATGCAAAAGTTCTCAATGGCTACTCCCCGCAGATGACATGGTGTATACTTGTATCTTCTTCCCTAGCAATGGGAGGCAACAGCAATATCAGCAAGTAATTTTACCCCACAAACATCAACAACCAGCAAGCCAGCAACATCAACTAGCAATTTTATCCAACAAGCATCATCCTTAGCGAGCACTTTTATCCAACCAACATTAGCTAGCAGGAACAGATCGAACTATTACTAGAGTATACACCTATGAGCTATGACTATGAGAGTGCTATTACTGCCTACATAAACGGATCAACGATACATAAAGCCAGCAGTAGACAAGCCCCAAGCATACATCAATGGATCAACCATACATCAGTACAACATCGGGGCTCGGGTGTTTACCTTGTGTCGCCGGCGGAGAAGAGCAGAAGAGAGTCAGAGATGCGATTCCAGGAAGTTGGGGTGGCGGCGGCGGCGGCGGCGGCGAGCCATTGATGGTTGTGGCGGCGGCAGCGGTGGCGCCCTCGATCCCTTCCTGGTGAGTGGTGACGACAGGGTGCGAGAGAACTAGGTTTAGTCGACCCATCGTGGGCTATTGGGCTCGCTCGGGGCTGCCTCGGCGTGTCCCAGCCGTGTCTTGCGCGTTTCACAGCCGTATCGGCATTTTTTTTTCTTTTCTTTTTAAATCAAAAAAGGGATACTTCTGGGATACCCGTATCTAAGCCGTATCTGGCGTATCGGGGTATCGGTGGCGTACGGGACGGCGATACAGAGATTTCTGCCGTATCGGTGCTTCGTAGGTTTTCTTTGCATCATCCAATGAACCCTTTATTTAGGAACATCATCTCAAAATCTGTTTACTAGTGATCCCCAACGTGACCTAGAGGAGAGAATCATGTTCGAGCGATGAATGCAGTCCCGCGGGCCCCTATAGGCTCCCCCGCACTTGTGTGCCCCAGTACCGCTCCCGTTGCCATAATAAGAACTTTTGTGCACATAAATTGGACCTTTCTAATGTGTATGATCTTATGGATTGAAGCTTTCTTCAGAGGGCGAAGCAAGGTTTCGGTTTTGCTCATCAGTGGGTCAGCTAGAAAATGTCACGTGTGACCTTAATGAGATACTACACGAAATTTTAATGGAACCATGTCTACGGCAAGGTGACCTGCGGTCCTCTTTTCTCTTATTTCTTTTTGATGGTCTCTCAGCTCTGTTGCATAGAGAGGTCAATGCTCATCGTATGTATAGAACCCAAAAGTGTGTAGAAGGCCCCCATGTACATCTCATATGTTGTTCATGGATAACACACTTTTGTTCTTCAAGGCAGAGTGTGAGCATGCCCTACGGGTCCAACAAATCATCAATACCTTGGCTAGCCCAGAAACCATGATAAATGCTACATCATGTTTGGCCAGTCTTGCTCTCTGTGCTTACATGATGAGGTTAAAGGGGTGTTGTAAGTTACTCAAGCCACTTTTGAGGCCAAGTACCTAGGGCTGCCTACTCCAAAGGGTAGAATAAAGAAAGGAAAATCCAAAATATACAAGAGAATTGCCAAATGTTTTATTGACAAGATATGATAATAATTTGTCTCAAGGTGGAAAGGAAGCCTGAATAAAAGCCGTGGCGCACGCAATACACTAGATTTCCATCAGAATTCTAAATAGTATGGTTGTATTGTTCATATTTTTTTTTTGCGGGGAGTTCATATTATTTTTCAACGGCTCTCACCTCTTATAGATCATGGCTTCATGACGTTGAAACGTTGTAACTACTAAAGGTTAATGTATATGCTTAATTACTTTACTTACTTTAAGACTTCTTAAGAAAGTTCAGATCAGAGTAATATCGTGTATGAAGTATGAAAGAATTTATAGTTTGAGGTTTCAGGTCGGAGAAAACACTATAGATAGAGGTTAAGGATGTGTTTGTTTAGCTAATGAAAATATTTTTTACCCTTGATTCCTATACTTCATGCATTTACTTTCTTGTTGTATTTAATCATTTTGGGAAGCATATTTTCAGTTTTTTGCTATATAATTATCTATCGGTTATGCTAAATTAGTTATGTAAAATAATGTTAGAAACATTGCTATTTATTTACTACTACGAAGCAGGCCGAGAATTGTGTCTTTTATAAACAGGAAACAATCTCAGGTCCGTGAGCCATGTTTTTAACGTTGTGGCTTGAACGGTGGACTTCAGGTCGCTACTGTCCTTCTTGGGGCTGACGTTGGCACAAACGTCGTCCCTCCGACATAATGCTTTGAGATCAAGGTGCCATGTCTCACGGGCGATGATGTGTCATAGCTGTACACACTAGTAGACATGGGGTTGACCATTACATCACTGCTTGGCGACACTGGAAAGGAGGAACGACTATGGTATGGTAGAACGACGTCTGCTTGTGATACGCCGAGTGTGCTTCTTTATCGATGTTGTGCTATAGGCAGGCTTGATTATCTATGTTTTCTGGAGCCTGGTCCTCGTGGTTTAACTGTGAGTGGAACGGGATGTGTATCTCCTTCATTGGCAGACCTTTCATGAGGGGGCCGCTGCCCCCTCTCACTGGGATAGTGTGCATTGTAATTTTGATGAGTTGTTTCACACACAATGCAAGTACGAAACATTTCTACATTTTAAAATATTAGCATTTGATTTACATCATTTCCTTCATATATAATTCATTAGAAATTATGAATTCCTGCTGCAACGCGTGGGGAATCACCTAGTTAAATTATTATCAGCAACACTAGTTCGCCACGGTCAGCACCACTGACCAAGGAAAGCCAGATGAAAGGCATTGGCAGGAGGGGAGGGGCTCACCTCGGCTCGATACCCTCATTCATCCCTGAAGTGGCATCCTACGCGGCGTCCCTTGGTGTGGCTTGTCGGCGGCTCTCAAAGGTCAGGGCCATATGATCATTTTTTTAAGCATTCTTGGTCGCTTGATCCTGTTATGTGGGCACTAGAGTCTTTGTTATACGAAATGCTCATACTACCATACGAAATGTTTTCTTACAAAGAACCCGGGCTGCAAGTTTGGAATAAACCTTTGAAGTAAACATGCAATTAAAGGGGTTGCACAGACACTCAGTATAATATAAAACATGCTCACTTCCAGAATTTCGGTTGCTCCATCTAGTTATCATAAGGGTTGCAAGCATCTTATGGTAAATTGTACAAGCATCTTATGATCACTCAAGAGTCAACACTGCATTTTTGTACTAATGAAAATGGGAGTGTCAATGTACTAAATTATTCGGAACCCCTCTGATCAAGTGGATAGCAAAATAGTATACATAAATCTTATGGCCACTCATAAGAATCAACATTTCAAAGCTTAATAGCAAGTTTACCATACTCCCTCCGTTCCTAAATATAAGTCTTTGGAGAGATTTCATCATGGACCACATATGGAGCAAAATGAATGAATCTACACTCTAAAATACATCTATATACATCCGTATGTGATTCATAGTGAAATCTCTGTAAAGACTTATATTTAGGAACGGAGGGAGTATTAAACAACAGATCATCTGCTTCACTCCAAGAGTTAATGCAAGGACAGCGTGCTCACGGGTCCGGTCATTCTTGGAGATACCATCCTTGAAACCAGCGGTGGTGGAGTCAATGATGAGCACATCATAGTCCACCTGGGATAAACAAAAAAAAACACAATTTCAGCGATATGCTATAGATCAAAGAGGTAGAGTTTGAGGCGTGAAAAGAAAATCACTACTCCGGACCATATTGCCATTATAGAAGCATTTCTTCTTTTTCTTATCGTAATCAAGCAAAATCAAAAGAACACGAACATTGTATCCAGGATACGAGTAACTTCGTGTGTATGCTAGTAAAAAAGGACAGAAAATTGTGAGCATCCTCAAAACATTTAGGATGATCATGCGGGAGTATCCAGTATTTGTTTAATTGCTTGTGCATAGTTGGTGTCTTGGTGATCATGCGGGAGTAAATCGCTATTTGCTCAAAACTGGCAATTTTGTTGTTTCCATTGGTGAATGGCGAGTTTGTTGTATGGTGATTCATAAAATTGTTTTACAGTTTTGTGATATGCCCATTTCCAAAACTGGGTTTTCCATACGTATATGCAGAATATGCTTGCTCTCATTTATTTGTTTGAATCCATGGACAGTAAGAAATTTAATTACTGCCACAAAACATC
This sequence comes from Triticum aestivum, assembly GCF_018294505.1. Taxonomy (NCBI): domain Eukaryota; kingdom Viridiplantae; phylum Streptophyta; class Magnoliopsida; order Poales; family Poaceae; genus Triticum; species Triticum aestivum. The sequence continues at coordinate 29,714,626 of NC_057801.1, read as the reverse complement.
CTTTTATTATTGAACTACCGCTCTTTAGCTTCAGACTTCCAATCTTAAAATCGCGCACCCACAGGCCACTAGGAAGTTTTTTTGCATACATGCACCTAACCGGATAATGTAGCTAGCTATCTAGGCGGGCCGCGGAGCACAGTCCGGTCCACCTGATCCGCCGAATGCAACGCTGGCACCCACGCTGCCATTGCTTTGGTCGAAGAACTTCACGTCGTAGCAGTTGGGCGCAGTGTGGACAATGACTTCCAGAGTGTCGGGGAAGGGGTGTCCATCGAGGTCAACAGCTACGTAACCCTTGACGATAGCAGGTTTGGAGTCCCTGGGTGGCCGTCGTCCGTTGCCCACAACGGTGTCGGTGTGCTTGCCGCCCGGCCATGTGTTGAGCACCGTGCCACCCATCAGGTTGGCAACAGACTCAGGGAACATCCACCACGGGAAAATGGCCCGAGGGTAGTAGCCGAGGTCCGTGTCGTTCACCAGCACATGCCAAGGCCCAGCAGCGCTCTGCACATCATCCACGCATGGAAATGGAAAGCTTGTTAACAAAATGAAACTATTTATATTATCCAAAAAGTTATGTCATAGGTACATACCTTTTCTATACTAACTAGTAAGTATGGTACGGGATCATCTACACCGGATGCACCATTGACGATGCTAGCGCCCAGGGCGATGGCCCTGCTTGTTTGAACGAACCCTCCGCAGTTCAAGTTGTAGCACAGAGTCTTACCGCCATCGGCCTTTGTACATGAATCAAACAAGATTAGATCAGATTCGGATAGCGCTACATACCACTCACCTAGTCACCATACGAGTACACTCTACACATACTCACCGTATAGAATATGTTTAACCGAGGATTGGTGTCTTTTTCTGGATAAGCCTGCAAGCAGAACGCACTCGGCACATGAATTATTAATGTCATTATAAGTCGTGATTATAACATGCTTATGTAGATAGACCTAATAAATAAAACAGAATTGAGGTAGTATATGGTGCCCACGTGTACGTACAAAGAGGCCAGCTGCTATCTGATTGGTGACATCGGGCGGTAATACGCCGGGTGTAGGGTCGAATTCGGTGTCCTTGGTGCCGGCCAGGAGGAGGTAGGTCGCGGTGTACTCCGAGCCGTGGACGCGCGCCGGCTTCCACACCGGCAGCTGTACATACGCTCCGCTGTACGGCCCGTTGGCAGCAATCGCTACGGCGAACTACACACCCGCATCAAAATCAAGGTGAGACCAAACGACTTGCAAGTAGTAGCTAATACTATGAAACAGTGAGAGTATACAAACACAAAATAAGTATACTGAGGAGAAAGACCTCGTATCTGGGGCCGGCCGCATTGGCAGCGCCACTCCAAGTGCTAATATTAGCTGCACGTAGCGGCGATGGGAAAAGACTTCCTGTGAGGTAATTAACGGAGGGGTTCGTCCTTAGGATGGGGATGCTCCCCATGGGGCATTGCCTTGTGCCTTTGTGCCATTCCTGCTCCACCGTCGTCGCCCGTGTATTCCCATCTTGTTGCCCAGCCACGGCGCTGGCTATATCCCTCATTATCTGCATGCACCCGCACACACATTTATGCACGGCATCACTTGTTTCAAAAGGAAGAAAATATGGGCACTAATTTTCTTGGATATGGAGAATAAAAGTAGACCACTCGCGGGAAATTCAGTAGCTAATTATTTGCATGTATAAAATGAGGATCATTAACCTGGTGTTTCAGGTCCTTCAGCAAGGGGTTATTCAGGCTCGGTTGCTTGTAGATGTCAACACAGTCAATTATTTCCCCATTTCTGCTCTGCAATATGCGTATAGAAAATGTTATGCGTACAAAACTAATGAAGAAGGTATACTCCCGAAAGAACAAAATCGTAAGGAGTTGTATAGTTTTGAATCAACTGAACATATATATAGATGGAGATGGATACATGTGTATACCTTTATGGTCATCTTAATGTCTTTGGGATCAAATTGTACCGCATCATCAACAACCGCGGCCAGTGCCAACTCTGCTGCAAAAACGACCAGCAGAAGCAAGGAGCACCATGACAAGTTCATCACCTATGTTGCTGACTCTCTATTGTTTTTGAGTTTTGACTGAACCGTGAGATGAACTAATCAATGGATGCTCATATATATAGGCCGGCCGCAGTACTTTTACCAATTCACACACTTAGTTGGGCAATAAATGTTGGAAGAGTATAATGACCAAAATATCCTAGGTAAAATACAATTTATATGGTCAGTGTTGAGCTACTAGCAAACAAATAACTCGGTGGAGTAGGGGAAAATACTGGTCAAATACATTAAACAACCATAAATTATCATGTTGTCTCGTAGGAGCTGCTAGCTGGCTGTAGTCATTGTAGTACTAGTAGACAATATGTTGAACTGGTTGCTAGCTGGCTGTCATCTGTACATTCATCTTTTTAATTAATTTGACATGTGTTTTCTGATGGCTGTCCATAAATGAGTGAATAAATGGATGCATGAGTTAAAAGGTACAGACAATATGGAAGCTCATATTCTTCGCTCTCAGCGCTGCTTAATGGTGTTGGCACTTGAACGCGCTACCTACTGGGCTTAGCAAAACGTGAAAGCTACGCTCACTCATGCCATCTCGTTGGGTGGCTTCACCGTCTAACAGTTGCTCGTTGACTTTCTAGAAAGTTCATAAAATTTCAAAAAAAATGTTAATCTGAAAAGAGTTCACAATTCTTTTGAAAACAATCATGAAATAGAGAAAAGTTCATAAAAAATAAAAAAACATGAATTTGCAAAAACACAAAATTGGAAACAAGTTCATGAGCTTGGAAAAAATTTCATGAAATTTTACAAAAGTTCTTGAAATTTTTAAAAAGTTCAAAATGTTCACAAAATTTGGAAAAATGTCACAAGCTAAAATTTTATGCACTTGAAAAAGTTCACAGTTTTTTTCGAAAACTAGAGAAACCATCACTAAAATGGACAGAAATAGAAACACAAAAAACGGCCAAAAAACGCCAGAAGAAAACGAACTACCAATATCCTAAATGGGCCAGCCTGCTCGATAGAGGCGGGAGGTGTGCCCAATACCGAATACGCTCTATTTGGGATTGGGGGGAGGGGGGGGGGGGGATGATTGGCCATATAGGTTGCGGTGATGCGAGAGTGGGCTTGCCAATTTGTCGCACATAGTCAAAACGAGCGTACGTGTTTGCTACATATGTCGAAAAACCGTCAGGACTATATCTCACACAATCCGAGTCGGATGGTAGTCTCGCTTGAAGCTTTTATGTTCCGCACATATTACTAGGCTAGCCCATTTCCAACGATCGTTCACACTACCTTGCTCAATCGTCCCGCTCACGCGCTCTAGGTAATTGCCCGTGCGTTGCAACGGGATAACAACGTCACATATTTGATCTAATAAAGAAGGGGAGATTAACATATATGGAACTAAATGAATATGGCTGAGAATTAATGATTTTTCTACCCCAAAGATCCGTTGAAGCTTCTATGGTAGTGGTCAATTTCACGATAGACCAATTTACCGTCATGGCAACGTTTTAATTGTGTATACCTGTTGCAACGCAGGGGAAAATACCAAGAGTATATATACAAAAAAGATGGTGAATTGTCATACCAAGTGTCCCTGCATAGGGCTATAACAAAATTCCGAGAAGCAATAGAATGTAGATATTACTACAACAACCAGTTTTGTGCATAAATAAACATTTATGTGCTTACAGCTATAACAAAATTCCGAGAAACAATAGTATGTAGATATTACTACAACAACCAGTTTTGTGCATAAATAAACATTTATGTGATGCAAATCCAAGTATATATGTCTAACTTCTCATTGTATACTTCTAAATACCAATTTCATGGTATACTTTAAAAACCTATTCAAAAAACGAACAAAACTAAATCTCAATTCTATTACGTTAAAAATAGATACAATCTCTCTCTCATGGTCACAGTATCCCACCCGAATCCTACTGTCTCTCCCGTAAATCTCTCTCAATTGATCCTGTGATAGCATCTCAATTACTCCCGTTAAACACTACTACAAAAAGGGCTGCTAGTGGCGCACCTGTTTTCGCTACTAATGGCGCACTACAGGTGCGCCACTAGCACCACGCCATTAGATTTTTTTTCTAATGGCGCACCTGTGATGCGCCATTAGTATCTGGCATACTAATGGCGCACCCGCTGGTGCGCCATTAGAATAGCCCACGGTGCGCCATTAGTATCTGGTATTTTTTATAAAAAAAAATTCAAATTTTTTTTTCCGTTTTTTTCTTAATCTCAGTTCACTATGGCTTAATCTCGGGTCAATATGCTTAATCTCAGGTCAAATCGCACTCCGTGGTCAAACTTTCCGAAAAGTCACCCATCCTCACACTACTCAAGCCCAAGCACGCTTAACTTCAGAGTTCTATCCAACCCTAGCAACAGCTCACTTCACAGGCACTTGTTGATATATCTAGCATATCAATCCTATTATACCTTGTTGATGTCTAGGACTTTGTTCATGTTCATGACTATGATGAAATTTTGAAAAATATTTCAAACTTCCCGGTCATATTACGTATCATTTTTTGAAAAAAAAATTCAATTTTTTTTTTCAAAACCAACTTTTTTTTCTGTTACTAGTGGCGCACCACAACCACGGTGCGCCACTAGTAAGTTTGAAATCTCTTTGTAACTTTTTGAGTAGATGATTTTTCATATAAAAAACTTTTTCATCCGAGTTCGTATGCAAAAGTTATGCCCATTTTACAAATTTCCAGAGAGATTTTGCAAATAAAATCGAAATTCATATTTGTAAATTTTCCCAACAACTAGACCACATATCACATGAGAAACTTATTTTCTTTTATTTTTTTGACATTTCCATCATTTTCTTTTATTTTTTTTAAAACTGAAAAGGCGATACACGGGGGGTGCATTCGGGAACTTTTGGGCCATGTTAGTAATGGCGCACCGTGGGGTGATGCGCCATTGATAGTTAAACTACTAATGGCGCACCACACACACTGTCCACAGGTGCGCCATTACTAACAAATTTTTTTTATTTGTTTTTTTTAAACTACTAATGGTGCACGGTGGGTGTGGTGCGCCATTACTATGTCAACATAGTAATGGCACACCACACCCGCCGTGCGCCATTAGTAGTTTTGAAAAAAAAAATTACTAATGACGCACCGTGGGATGTGGTGCGCCATTAGTATTTGCACACTAATGACGCACCTACACATGGTGCGCCATTAGTATTTAGTAATGGCGCATCACCCCATTAGTGTCAATCCCATCTATAACCCTTTTCCTAGTAGTGAAAATATCTCTCTCTAATCTCTATTTCAATTCCTCCCGTGATAACTTGTCAAAAAAAACTCCCTCCCTCCCTCCTCTCTCTCTCTTCTGCTGTGAAAATCTTTCTCTCCTATGAAATCAAAAAATGCTACAGCTACGCACACCAACATTCTTCTATTACGTATTTCCAAATTAATCTCTCCACCCCATGAATTCAATTGGGTGGGCCTCCCTCCTCTAATTTCGCCCAATAAAAAACTGCCACCTCTATTACATTAATTACATAAGACTGATTACGTATGAAATCTCTCCCTCTCTCCGTGTAACTCGTGAAAGTCTCTCAGAACGACAATCCATCAATCCATAGCATAGCGATCATCTAACTAATTAGCGCTAGCAGAACGACAACCCATCAATCCATGGCATTTTTTTTCTGGTGAGTCCATCCATGGATGGGTTGGCCATTGAAAAAGTCCACCATGCATGTCCATGTGTGATATGTGTTCGTATATCATCCAGGTCACGTGTAACTATAACTTGACGAGCTTTAAGAGCTGCGCCGCTTGAATTCTTGCACTGCTCCCGCTGCCCATCTCGTTTGCAGCTTTGCTGTTGACGTCTTCCTCGAAACCGCACTTGCCGCTTAGCCCATCAGACCCCAACTCTACAAAGAATTAAAATTGAAAAGTTATGATCTGAACAACAGGAGCTCCTCCAACGCAAAACACGGTGAGTGTTTCACCATTAACAACCTCCGACAGCAAGGAGAACAAGCTGGTAACACGGTTATCATCGGAGGTGAAGGAGAGCATTCAAAAAATCTTCAAACCCAAGCATAAAATATAAGATTCTCACGCTGGAAACAAAGGCATCGCTCTGCTGCGAGGCCACCTAGGCCCGCTGCCGATACTACACCTTGGCCACCGCCCACCGGTTGATCCACCGTGTTGCTACAGAAAAGAAGCAATATGGGGGAGGGGGTAGGGTTTGGTCGGGGACTCTTGCGTCACGGTTGAGACGAGAGAGAGGTAGAGGGAAGGAGATAGGGGAAGGCGAGGTGATTGAGTCACGATTTTTCAGGATGGAAGAGAGAGATAGGGGAAGGAAAGGGGCAAGGTAAAAAAAGGAATCATCAATCTGATAGGAGGCGAGGTGATTGAGTCACGATTTTATCAGGGTAGATTTTAAAAAAGGAATAGATTGAAAGAAGGAAAGAGATAGAAGAAAGGAATTGATTGAAAGGAAGGAAGGAAATTGATCACCGTCATCGAGTTATTGTGTTATGAAACAGATTTGTATTACCTTGCATGAATTGATTGCGTTTGCTTACCGTATGTGAATTATAGATAGAGTCGGTTTGCCCGGCCAGATGAGGATAAAATCGGCAGGGAGAAAACCGGTGAAGGGACACTAGTAGAAAAGGGGGCAATGGTCCAGGCCGGTCCAGCCCATTAGTCCCGGTTCAATCCAGAACCGGGACCAATGGGGGCATTGGACCCGGTTCTTGAGCCCCGGGGGCCGGCCGGGCCACGTGGGCCATTGGTCCCGATTCGCTGGACCTATTGGTCCCGGTTGGTGGGACGAACCGGGACCAATGCGCCCCGCTCCTGGCCCACCACCATTGGTCCCGGTTGGTGGGACGAACCGGGACCAAAGGGTTGGTCCTCGTAGCGGCCAGAGTTTAGTCCCACCTCGCCAACCGAAGGGGAATCGGACCGGTTTATAAGCCCCTCCCTCTCTGCCATATTGAGCTCCTCTGAAAATGAAAATAGATGCCCTTATATAGGGAAATTCGCCTAAATTCATACGGATTTCGTTTGAAATTCGTTATGAATTTAAGTTAATTTTCCTCTATAAGCGCATCTATGCTCATTTCTAAGTAATTTTTTATTTTTTTTCTTTTCTGCTATATTTATTTTTTCCTTTTTATTTTTGAGTTGTAATAAGCCATTAAAAATAAGGATATATGCTCCTTTTTTAGTACAGTTAACCACAACTATTTTTTGCTTCTATTCATTTCTGAGTAGTTTTCTATATAGTTTCTTTTTTCTTTTCTGTTATATTTATTCTTTTGTTTTTATTTCTGAGTTGTAATAAGTCATTAGAAATAAGCATCTATGCTATTTTTTTAGTAAAGTTAATCAAAATTATTTTTTCTTCTGTGTATTTCTGAGTGGTTTTTTATATAGTTTTTTTTTCTTTTCTGCTACATTTATTTTTTTCTTTTTATTTCTGAGTTGTAATAAGTCATTAAAAATAAAAAAGAGGCGCAATGCCCGTTAAGACGAAGCCGCTCCCCCGGAGCAATACGAGTGGGTCCACGGTAGTCACACGATGATGCCTTCATCATGGTAACGACATGGAACGCTGCCATCGCCCGCCGTCAGCTCGGTTTTCACCGGCAACTACGTCTCCCCGACTCGCAGCTGGTGCCAGATGACGGATCCTGAGATTCGAACACCCACCCTCAGGCCGACCACCTCTAACTGAAGAGATGACCACCATCTATGCTCATTTTTTAGTAAAGTTAATCATAATTATTTTTTCTTCTATTTATTTTTGAATTGTAATAAGTCATTAAAAATAAGCATCTACGCTCACATTTTAGTAAAGTTAATCACAACTACTTTCTTTTCTTTTTATTTCTGAGTTGTAATAAGTCATTACAAATAAGCATCTATGCTCCTTTTTTAGTACAGTTAATCACAACTATTTTTTGCTTCAATTCATTTCTGAGTATCTTTTTATATAGTTTTTTTCTTTTCTGCTATATTTATTTTTTTCTTTTTATTTCTGAGTTGTAATAAGTCATTAAAAATAAGCATCTATGCTCATTTTTAGTACAGTTAATCACAACTATTTTTTGGTTCAATTCATTTATGAGTAGTTTTCTATATAGTTTTTTTCTTTTCAGTTATTTTTTTCTTTTTATTTCTCAGTTGTAATAAGTCATTAAAAATAAAAAAGAGGCGCAATGCTTGTTAATTTGCTTCAAGCCTTTCGAAATAGTGTCAACTGCACTGCACATAGCTCTGTGCAGTCTACCGTATTCCTCAAGGCTTGAAGCTAACTAACGTGCAGGAGCATTGAGCCTCTTCGTCATCGTCTCTGCACTCAGGGCTTATAAACAGCCGCGAGTGCCTCTCGCTTGGCGAGGTGGGACTAAAAAAACAGCTGCAGGAAGAATCAAAATAAAATAAATAAAATAAAAAAAGTGCCACCTAAAGGGCTACCACGGCCTGAATACGACTAGAAACCCAAGAATGGGTCAGGATTCAGGCCCGCAATAGGCCCAATAGGCCCACAGGCACATATAGTGCGTTTAGGCCCATAAGCCTGCATTTGAGAGGAGCTCGAGAGGGCAGCGGGACTGGTGCTTATAAACCACTCTCGAGCTCCCTCAGCTAGCGAGGTGGGACTAAACTTTCGTGCCGCGACGCGGGCAGCACATGGCCTTTAGTCCCGGTTGGTGGCACTAACCGGAACTAAAGGGGTGCATTGGTACCGGTTCGTGCCGCCAACCGGTACCAATGCCCCCCCTTTAGTCCCGGTTGGTGCCAACAACCGGGACCAACGGTCTTCGTTTCCCGCCCTTTGGGCTGCTGAAAAGAGGCCTTTGGTCCCGGTTGGTGGCACCAACCGGGACTAAAGGGGGCATTAGTCCCGGTTGGAGCCTCCAATCGGGACCAATGCTCTTGCTATATATACTGGACTTAGCAGTTTTCGCCAAATTCCATCTCTTTCTCGCCCCTGCCCCGAGCCTCTGCTCCTCGTCGCCGTCGCCGCCGAGCCTGCCCCACGCCGCCCCGAGCCCGCCGTCCCCGTCGCCGCCCCGAGCCCGTCGTCGTCGCCGCCCCCATCGCCGGCCGCGTCCCGCGCCGCCGCGCCCCGACGTCGCCAGCCGTCGCCCCTGCCCCGAGCCCGCCGTCCCCGGCGCCGCCCCCGAGCCCGCTGTCCTCGTCGCCCTACCCCGCGCCGCCCCGAGCCCGTCATCGCCCCTGCACCGCGCCGCCTCGACGCCGACGTGAGCGTTTTTTTTATTTTTGTTAGATTTTTTTAAATTCTTTTTGTAGTTCATAGATTTTTTTGTTAGGTTAGATGTGTAGTAATTTAGATATGTAGTTCATAGATTTTTTTGTTAGATTAGATTTTTTTGTTAGATTACATGTGTAGTAATTAATTTGTTTATATTATGTTAGATTTTTTGTTAGATTAATTAGATTTTTTTTGGTAGACTAGATATGTGTAGTAATTAATTTGTTCATATTATGTTAGATTTTTTTTCTGATAATAGATTTTTTGGTGATATTATTATTGAATATGCATGTTTGGTGATATTATTGTTAATAAATTTTTTTGGTGATATTTAGATTGTGTAATTAATTTTGTTCATAGAATTTTAATGACTTTTTTGTTCATAGTATTTAGAAAAAGGAAAAAAATAAGAAGTAGTTTATATATAGTTGAACTAGCTAGTTGATTTAATAAACTAATTTATTTTACTATATATAGAAGTAGTTTGTTTTTAGTAAGTACTACTAATTTATTTATAGTAAGTGCTTAGTAGTTGAACTACATAGTTGATTTTATTAATAAAACTACTTTTATTTAACTATATATAGAAGTAGTTCCCGCGTCAACGTCGGCGATGCCTATACCGCATCCTCGTCGTCGTCGACTCGGCGGTGGAGGCCTGCTTGATCAGGGCCATGTTCGGGACTGGGCTCCGCCGGGTTGGTATTGGGAGGTGCTACCTTCCGGGGGACGTAGGTTGGTGAGGAGGCAGCCCGTTGTTGACCCGATCCTTGTTTGGTGGCGGTCGCGTGGGCCAGTGATGGTGGTGAGGCATCCGGACACCGCGGAGGTGGTACGTCACCGTGTCGGCAAGGAGGACGAGCACGTCCGTCGCTACATGGTTGCATTGGAGGGGAGGTTCGACAATACCTGGCAGGTTCTTCAGGGATTTCACTGGAGCTATGATCCTGTGATGGTTCCTTATCTTTGGATGTCCACCGCCCGCGTCGATACCCGTCGGGAGCTACGGTTCTAATTGTATTAGTGATAATATTCGACGATGTACGGACACCAAGGGATGATGTACTTTTGCATATAATTATTGAATGCATGCTAATTTGAATACTATACTTTATTTTATGATTTGGTTTTGCTTATTTTATGATTTGGTTTTGCTTATTGAATGCTCATATTGGATAATTTCTCCTTCATTCCCGTGTGCTAGACAATTTGATATAATTAATAATGCATTCGGGAATGAAAGGAGGAGCTACGTACATCGATCATCGATACTCAATCCGTGATTAATAATAATGATCTAGTTTAATATTTGAATTATGAACGTATAGGCCGGAAATGTCATACTCATCGGACGACGAAAACCGCCCGGGGGAGTGCGACTGGTGCCACGACGACCGAGGTATCTGCGACAGGTTCATTGTGCTGGACGAAGATCGGTGCTTCAGCATTAAGCTCGAGGAGACCTTCGATGTTCATACGGTACGCAACCGACGATAATAGTTTTTTATCGTAATTACTCATGACTTCAACTATTTTAATCATGACAATATTTTTCATCTTTTCCAATTCGACTAGCTTATCCCATACTTTGGAAGACGCTATGTCTTGGAGAGCATGGATTTTGAAGACCATGAAAGTTTTGAAACCAAAAAAATTATCCTAAGTACCCATCATGGTGTGGATTTTCAAGTAAAGCTGTACAATGCTCAGAGTGTAACCCATTTTGGTTGCAAAAATTGGAAAGCACTTTGCAAGATGTATGGTTTTGATGAGGGTATGCTTGTTACCATGGATCTTGGTGATCCTACAATCGAGCAAGAGAGACCTATGATTTTCGTCCTTGTGGATACACCTCCAATTCTTCCCCCATGTGAGCTTAACATAGTTATTAAGTAATTTATATTGTTTATTTGAAAATAGTTGACAACTTATTCTCCATTGACAGCTTATTTTCATTTTTTAAAGAATGTGCGGAAGATGGTAGACAGAACCTACTACACCGAAGGCTCCGAACTAACTTATCAGGAGAAAAATCATCTGGGCGGATTTTGTACTGATCTTGAGAATTACAATGTGTATAATCGAACTCCTCAACATTATGGTCAATACGTGCCACTAGTGCACGTGTTGAACTACGGTAACTACCATGAAGATACCCTAGGATGATTTTTTACTATTACAACATTCGTGCATCTTTTTGCACACTTCTAAAACTAGTACATCATATCATTGCTAACTACGAAGTTATTACTATGTTTTTCAACAGATAATCCCAAATGATTGTGTGCCTCATCTGATGTATACACGGGGTAGCCTTCATGTTTTGAACATACACCCAGGTCGTCCTACAAATCTCAACTGTCCATACCGGGTTTCTAAAAGAAGTGGAGACATGATAATCAAAGAATAGAAAAAATGTATGGACAGTCGTAAGGAGCTTCTTGGAAGCAACATTCAGCGAAGGGCAAACATTGGAGACAGGATGATCGCCATTCTTCATAATGGAGAGTCAGGGTCTATATTGTTTTATGCTATTTTACCTTAAGGGTGTTTAGGTCCTACCTGATATTGATGATCATGTGTTAAGAACAATTATGTAGGGTTGAGTTCGATGACTATAAGGATGATGATCGTATGACTTATTATTAATAACGAGTAGAAGTTGTATATGATGATGCATGATTAGTAGGACTTGTTATTATATATATATATATATATATATATATATATATATATATATATATATATATATGATGTATGATGCAAGCATGCATGAGCATTTTATATCTGCGGGGGTGCAATGAACATAGCAACAGCGTTGATAAACCAAGGACGAAGATATAAGAGAGGACACATCTCTTTATTAGCTAGCTATAATAACAACCTAAAAATAACCCCTAAAGCAGCCACTTTTAAAAAAAATTGACTTTTGATCCCGGTTGGAGCCACCAACCGGGACCAAAGGCCCCCTGACTGGGGTGGGCGCATAGGGCCACGTGGAGGCACATTGGTCCCGGTTCTGGTTTGAACCGGGACTAATGGGTGGAGCTATTAGTAACGACCCATTAGTCCCGGTTCATGAAACGGGACTAAAGGCCCTTACGAACCGGGACTAATGGATGGTTTTCTACTAGTGGGAGAAAAGAAAATCGGTAGAGGGGAGAGGGGGTCGCACCTTGTACGAGAGGATTGGACGAAGGGAGGGAAACGTAAGAGGGGAGAGAAAACCTTACGTTTCTTTTAGGTAGTAGAGATAGAGATTTGACATGTGTTTTCTGATGGCTGTCCATTAATGAGTGAATAAATGGATGCATGAGTTAAAAGGTACAGACAATATGGAAGCTCATATTCTTCGCTCTCAGCGCTGCTTAATGGTGTTGGCACTTGAACGCGCTACCTACTGGGCTTAGCAAAGCGTGAAAGCTACGCTCACTCATGCCATCTCGTTGGGTGGCTTCACCGTCTAACAGTTGCTCGTTGACTTTCTAAAAAGTTCATAAAATTTCAAAAAAATTGTTAATCTGAAAAGAGTTCACAATTCTTTTGAAAACAGTCATGAAATAGAGAAAAGTTCATAAAAAATAAAAAAACATGAATTTGCAAAAACACAAAATTGGAAACAAGTTCATGAGGTTGGAAAAAATTTCATGAAATTTTACAAAAGTTCTTGAAATTTTTAAGAAGTTCAAAATGTTCACAAAATTTGGAAAAATGTCACAAGCTAAAATTTTATGCACTTGAAAAAGTTCACAATTTTTTTCAAAAACTAGAGAAACCATCACTAAAATGGACAGAAATAGAAACACAAAAAACAGCCAAAAAACGCCAGAAGAAAACGAACTACCAATATCCTAAATGGGCCAGCCTGCTCGATAGAGGCGGGAGGTGTGCCCAATACTGAATACGCTTTATTTGGGATTGGGGGGGGGGGGGGGGGTGATTGGCCATATAAGTTGCGGTGATGGGAGAGTGGGCTTGCCAATTTGTCGCACATAGTCAAAACGAGCGTACGTGTTTGCTACATATGTCAAAAAACCGCCAGGACTATATCTCGCACAAGCCGAGTCGGATGGTAGTCTCGCTTGAAGCTTTTACGTTCCGCACATATTACTAGGCTAGCCCATTTCCAACGATCGTTCACACTACCTTGCTCAATCGTCCCGCTCACGCGCTCTTGTGTTTTTTATTCTTTTCTTCTTTTCTTCCGTTCTGTTTGTTCCTTCACACGTTCCTTCTGTTTTTTGTGTTCCCTTTATTTTTTTCCCACCATTTTCTACGTTTCATTCTAGTTTTCACTGGCTTTTTCTTTTATTTTTTGTTTGCTTTTCTTTGTTCCTTTCTCCATTTTTATTGTTTTTTGTTTCTTTCATGTTTTCTTTGTTTCTTAGTTTCTTTCATTGTGTTTATTTGTATTCATCAGTTTTGTTTTAGTTCGTTTCCGCATGGGTTTTCATGGTTTTCTTCAGGTTTTTTTTTCTCTTTCTTCATTTCTGAGGTGTTTCTTTTGTTTCTTTTTTTTGTTCTTCGACTTCCACTGTTTTTCTTTGTTTTTCCTTTAACACATGCCTACATTTTCCATACACATTCGCCAGAAGAAAACGAACTACTAATACATTCCTAAATGGGCCAGCCTGCTCGATGGAGCCAGAGGTGTGCCCGATACCAAATACGTCTATTTGGGATCCCATTTGTCGCACATATTCAAAACAAACATACGTGTTTGCTACATCTTCAAAAACCCGTTAGGCCTATATCTCGCACAACGCGAGCGGAAGGTAGTCTCGCCTGAAGCTTTTATGTTCCGCGCATATTACTAGGGTAGCCCATTTCCAACGATCGTTCACACTACCTCGCTCGATCATTCCCTCTCGCGCGCTCTTGTTTTCTTTTCTTTTCTTTTTTCTTCCGTTTTGTCTGTTCCTTCACACGTTTCTTCTGTTTTCTTGTGTTACCTTTTTTCAACCAATTCCTATGTTTTATTCCAGTTTTCAGTGCCTTTTTCTTTTTTTTCTTTGTTCCTTTCTCCGTTTTTTTTAGTTTATTTCCTATTTCTTTATTTTTTTCCTTTCTTTCTAAGTTTTCATTTGTATTCATCATTTCTGTTTTGTTTTCCTTGGTTTTTCTTCGTTCCATCATGGGTTTTCATGGTTTTTTTAGGTTTTTTCTTTTTATTCATTTTTTAGGTGTTTCTTTTGTTTGTTTCTTCCGTTTATTCAGCTTTCACTTCTTTTCATTGTTTTCTCTTCAACACATATCTACATTTTTCATACACATTTGTAAATTTTACGTATACATCACAAACATCCTTTTATACATGTTTAACATTTTTCAAATAGATGATGAACATTTACAAAAAATTATGTTTGACTATGACTTTTTTATGCATATTGTACATTTTTGGTAAATATCAGGAACATTTCAAATACACATTTTTTATTTTGAAATACAAGATTACCACTCTTATACACAATCATATTTTTATTAAATTACATTCTTATTTTCTATATTTAATACATATTCTTCCAGTTTCCTACATATTAGGAACTTGGTTTACTTGTTTAACACTTATTAAATCGATGATTAACATTTTTTAAAATATTTGTGTCTCATAACTACTTTTTTATACACATATAACTTTTTATGCACATTTAAAATTTCATATTATATGATTAACATTTTTTTGATTCAAGATCAATACTTTTTATAATTTTTGTTTTTACATATACATTTTTTCAGTACATGATCTACATTTTGTGGTACACATCACGAACATTTTTTATAGATGCTTATTTTTTTAAATAGATAAGTAACTTTCTTTCAAATATTTTTCTTTGAAGAGGACATTTTTCAAACACGATGTACATTTTTCGTGTATATCATGATTTTTTAAATACTTGAATAACATTTCTTAAATGCTTGATTTTTTTGTCAATACAAGATCAACTTTTCTCATACGCATTGTATATTTTTTGTATACAATTTTTGTATACATGAGAAACAGTTTACCGATGCACATTTTACAGTTTTCAAATGCTAGATTAATATTAAAAAAATTGCGTGTTTTTTAATATATATTTGAAAATTTGCAAGTATAAACCAATGTACAAAAAAGTAAAAAATGAGGTTGTGGCCTCCTAGGAGATGGGCTGGCCTAGTCTCGTGCTCCCTCAGACGAGACTGCCGTACGTCTCGCGTCAAGCGAGACATAGGTGAAATCCATGCATAACCAAGTTCCTAAGAAAGTTCGGATCGCAGTCTAGTCTATGAAGTATGAACAATTTATTAGGTTGGAGCAAGTACTATAGATCAAGGTTAAGGATTTTTTATTTAGCTAATGACATTATTATTTTACCCTATTTCTTCCTATACTTCATTGCATTTACTTTCTTGTTGTATTTAATCATTTTTGGAAGGATGTTTCCAGTTCTTTACTATAATTTATCAATTATGCTAAATTATTTATTTAAAATAACTTAGAAATTTTGCTATTTATTTACCCTACAAAGTGTCTTGAGAATCATGTTTTCTATAAAACAGGAAATGATCTCAAGTCCGTGAGCAAGATTTTCAATGTCGTCGCCGAAACGGTGGGCTTCGGGTAGGTGCTTTCCTTCTTGGGACTGATATTCCCACGGGTAAGAAGCTCTGTTGGCTACAGGTGATGAGGGTTTGTTGTTCACTAGGAGCAGTATATCCTCCACTAACGGAGATATCTATATATATCCGTGTGGGTGGGTGGGTGGGGGGGGGGGGGGGCACCGCCCCTCTCCCCATATGTTGGATGGACCACTCCAGGAAGGATTTTTGTTTGAAGGACTCAGTTTTCAATATTCTTTAGCCGCTCTGATCTCCTCCTGCATGAACATGTTGTTGACATCAGATTTTGGCATGGTTAAGAACATAATTAATATGGCCTCAACTGGAGAGTTTCGTATTATCGATATGAACATCTTTGAAGTTTGGGCCATCGTCATTCGATCTCATCTCGAAGGCCGAAGTTGTGTTTGAAATACTTACATTTTGTAGTCGGAACACTATTTGGCTGATTACGACCCCAAGACTGCCTCTTATGGAAAAATGATCTACACAGATTGTCTTCGTCTCGTCGAAACGATCGATTTCGATATAAAAAGCATTCCAATCCAAGTTTGTATGCAAAAGTTAGAGCTATCAGAATGCAACTTTGTGAGGAGGCAGAAAATGGCGCGCCCCACCACACACCCTGTCTGATGGGTAGCGTGAATAATAGCATGTTTTGCACGAGCAATTTAACCCTCAAGATGATCTCGGATCAAAAACGTTAAACACAAAAGTTGTTCGTCTCGTCGAAACCGTCAAGATTGCTTTTGGACTCGTTTCGTTTCCATACAAGGTCGTTTACCATCACAAAAAAGACCCGCAAGGTGCAGCCAGTTTAAACCGAACAGTTTTGGAAAGTTCGGACAATACCAACGAATTTGACTAGGGTTTTGGACGTGAATCCAAACCTTTTCCATGCACGGAAAGTCCAGCCACCTCTTATATACCTAAGGGTTGACGGCCGATTGAACAACACACAATCGAACAAATCATTTACCACTTTTTATCTTTTTATATTTTCTCCTTAGCCCTAGTTCTTCTTCTTCCTGGTTATTCATTCGTTCTTCTTCTTGCAGGGCGGCGAACCTCGAGGCCCTAGGGGCGATCAGGTCGACCTAGGGCAGCCCATAGCCGCCGCGCGCCCTGACGGGGTCCCTCCCGGACGTGTGGGGTTTCGGGTCATCAAAAGCACCCGCTGGATTGCTTGTGTACCGCGCTTCCGGACGGGTCTCCTTCGACGTGAGCTGCGGTGCATCACCCTCGGCGTTGGAGGTACACGGTGACGTGTTCGTGTGCGAACACACTTTTTGACGACTCCGCTGGGGACGAAGCTTTGAACGGTCTCCGGCCCGTTTTGCTACGAAGAGATCGTCATCTAGGGTTTGACATCTACGAAGGTAATATGAATACCCAATTCACTTATGTAGATACAAATAATGCATATGTTGTTGCTACATTGTCTAATGAGCATAATGTACCGGCTAGCCCTAGTTTTATCAATCATGTATCTAATTATGTGCAACAGCCGATTCAGAATAATATTCATGCTTCAACTTCATATAATTTCAGCAACATGCAACATATGTATCCCGACTCCCATGCATCGGCAACCCCACAAATCTATATGCCGATGAACAACATGATGAGTTCGGTTAATCAAGTTGAGACACCCCATATAGAAACTTCCAATAGGATGCAACAAAGTGTTTCAACTTTTTATTCATCGGCAAATAACTTGCAGTTTGTTAATCCAAACGTGCCGGTGGGTAGGGGAATTGGCCATGCTACTACTAGTTATTCGGCCAATTACCCTCAAACATCATATGCTACACCTCATGCTACTAATTTTCTGGCACCATACGCAACTGTTGATGTCCATAATTCGGCTCCGCACCTTCTTGGTCATGGCCGAATAAGTGAAACTTCTATATGAGCACAAATGCCTTCACCTACTACCGTGGCATATCATGTCCCCCCAACACAACTACAGAATTTCGGTGACATATCATTATCGAAAGAGTCTAAAAGTGTCGGGGGGCAATTCTATCCAGATTAGGTCATTAAGAAAAATCTTACATCTTTTTGAGACGAATGCAATGTTGTTCTACATGAATTAATAAAAGTGGGAAGCAATCGAAGCTAGATTATGCCAAAAAGAGAAAGCATTGGGTGTGGATAGAATTGTCAAAAAAGTGATGATTCGGATAACAAAAGTTAATTCGGCTATTGAAAAGACCGAATCAAATATTATGTATGCCGAATCTTTTCTAGAAAAACAGGATGACAAGGTGTTGGGGAGCTTTTCGAAAGAGGAACAACATATCGTTCAAGTAACACAACCATCATGCTCTCCCAACGTGTTTGAAAAGGTAGGTCTAGCAAGTGATTTACCTATCTTTCGATTTGGTCGCAACTTTATCGTTGATGCTTCTATCAGAAAAATTCTCATAAGTAATTTTGAAAGACCAATGAAGAAGGGAAATTTACTTGTTAGCAATAAAACTGTTATAGAGCATATCGGTCAACCTATTGTGCCATTTATAAAGACCGATAGTGACCTATTATTGCAGACAAAGTTTTCCCCATTGCTTTACCAAAATTTAATATCTAATTGGGTAACTTTGCTTGTTTTATACTTGGCTTGCACTTGGTCTCAATTGAGACATGTGTATTCTAATTATTTTCGTTTCAGAAATTTAAAGCCAATGTCAAATTCTTTTGAGAAATCCAACGCTAATATAATATCTTATCCAAATACATCGGAGATAGGGTGCAAAACACAATGCATAGCCGAATGGGAATATTCCAAATTTGAACCGTTCGTTTGCTTAACTCCAAGGTCGTTGCACACTAAGATCGTTTAGAAAACAAGAAGTATACCTTCAATTCAAGCATGTGTGATCAAATATTTGATTTGTTGCTGAATTAACTAAAATAAACAGGATCGACAAGATCATGTCACTACTGAAATTTTCGTATACGCCGGGTGTCGGCGTCTTCGCCGAGAGCCAAAACACGGGTACTCGGCAAAGTAAAGAACGCCGAGAGTCACACTCGGCAAAGGGAATAAGTCGGCAAACACAAGACAATGCCGATAGTATTTCTCGGCAGACAGGCTATACTCGGCAAAGGCACTATTTGCCGAGGGCCATCCGGCCACACACGGCAAAGTTTTGCCACGTGGCAAATTCGGCGGCGATTAACGGCACAGTCACGGTTGCAACTCTTTGCCAAAAGTGGCTCTCCACAAAGATTTAGTCCCACCTGGTGATCACAACAGTTATTCGGCCATACGCAACTGTTGATGTCCATAATTCGGCTCCGCACCTTCATGGTCATGGCCGAATAAGTGAAACTTCTACATGAGCACAAATGCCTTCACCTACTACCATGGCATATCATGTCCCCCCAACACAACTACAGAATTTCGGTGACATATCATTATCGAAAGAGTCTAAAAGTGTTGGGGGGCAATTCTATCCAGATTAGGTCATTAAGAAAAATCTTACGTCTTTTTGAGACGAATGCAATGTTGTTCTACATGAATTAATAAAAGAGGGAAGGCCTATTAATTCTACTGCAATCGAAGCTAGATTATGCCAAAAAGAGAAAGCATTGGGTGTGGATAGAATTGTCAAAAAAAGTGATGATTCGGATAACAAAGTTAATTCGGCTATTGAAAAGACCGAATCAAATATTATGTATGCCGGATCTTTTCTAGAAAAACAGGATGACAAGGTGTTGGGGAGCTTTTCGAAAGAGGAACAACATATCGTTCAAGTAACACAACCATCATGCTCTCCCAACGTGTTTGAAAAGGTAGGTCTAGCAAGTGATTTACCTATCTTTCGATTTGGTCGCAACTTTATTGTTGATGCTTCTATCAGAAAAATTCTCATATGTAATTTTGAAAGACCAATGAAGAAGGAAAATTTACTTGTTAGCAATAAAACTGTTATAGAGCATATCGGTCAACCTATTGTGCCATTTATAAAGACCGATAGTGACCTATTATTGCAGACAAAGTTTTCCCCATTGCTTTACCAAAATTTAATATCTAATTGGGTAACTTTGCTTGTTTTATACTTGGCTTGCACTTGGTCTCAATTGAGACATGTGTATTCTAATTATTTTCGTTTCAGAAATTTAAAGCCAATGTCAAATTCTTTTGAGAAATCTGACGCTAATATAATATCTTATCCAAATACATCGGAGATAGGGTGCAAAACACAATGCATAGCCGAATGGGAATATTCCAAATTTGTACCATTCGTTTGCTTAACTCCAAGGTCGTTGCACACCAAGATCGTCTAGAAAACAAGAAGTATACCTTCAATTCAAGCATGTGTGATCAAATATTTGATTTGTTGCTGAATTAACTAAAATAAACAGGATCGACAAGATCATGTCACTACTGAAATTTTCGTATACGCTGGGTGTCGGCGTCTTCGCCGAGAGCTAAAACACGGGCACTCGGCAAAGTAAAGAACGCCGAGAGTCGCACTCGGCAAAGGGAATAAGTCGGCAAACACAAGACAATGCCGATAGTATTGCTCGGCAAACATGCTATACTCGGCAAAGGCACTATTTGCCGAGGGCCATCCGGCCACCCACGGCAAAGTTTTGCCACATGGCAAATTCGGCGGCAACTAACTGTTGGGGAACGTAGTAATTTCAAAATTTTCCTACGCACACGCAAGATCATGGTGATGGCATAGCAATGAGAGGGGAGAGTATTGTCCACGTACCCTCGTAGACCGTAAGCGGAAGCGTTATGACAACGCGGTTGATGTAGTCGTACGTCTTCACGATCCGACCGATCCAAGTACCGAACGTACGGCACCTCCGAGTTCAGCACACGTTCAGCTCGATGACGATCCCCGGGCTTCAATCCAGCAAAGCGTCAGGGATGAGTTCCGTCAGCACGACGGCGTGGTGACGATGATGATGCTCTACCGGCGCAGGGCTTCGCCTAAACTCCGCGACGATATGACCGAGGTGGAATATGGTGGAGGGGGGCACCGCACACGGCTAAGGAACGATCCGTAGATCAACTTGTGTGTCCATGGGGTGCCCCCCTGCCCCCGTATATAAAGGAGCAAGGGGGGAGGCCGGCCGGCCCCTTGGGCGGGCCAAGGGAGGAGTAATCCTCCTCCTAGTAGGAGTAGGACTCCTCCTTTCCTACTCCTACTAGGAGGGGGAAGGAAGGGGGATAGGGGGAAGGAAAGGGGGGGCGCCGCCCCCCCTCCTAGTCCAATTCGGACCAAGGGGGGAGGGGGCGCGCGGCCCATGCTGGCCGCCCCTCTCTCCTTTCCCCTAAGGCCCATAAGGCCCAATACTCTCCCGGGGGGTTCCGGTAACCCCCCCGGCACTCCGGTTTTCTCCGAAATCACCCGGGACACTTCCGGTGTCCGAATATAGTCGTCCAATATATCAATCTTTATGTCTCGACCATTTTGAGACTCCTCGCCATGTCCGTGATCACATCCGGGACTCTGAACAAACTTCGGTACATCAAAACTTATAAACTCATAATAAAACTGTCATCGTAACGTTAAGCGTGCGGACCCTACGGGTTCGAGAACTATGTAGACATGACCTAGAACCATTCTCGGTCAATAACGAATAGCGGGACCTGGATGACCATATTGGTTCCTACATATTCTACGAAGATCTTTATCGGTCAAACCGCATGATCAACATACGTTGTTCCCTTTGTCATCGGTATATTACTTGCCCGAGATTTGATCGTCGGTATCCAATACCTAGTTCAATCTCGTTACCGGCAAGTCTCTTTACTCGTTCTGTAACACATCATCTTATAACTAACTCATTAGTTACAATGCTTGCAAGGCTTAGGTGATGAGTATTACCTAGAGGGCCCAGAGATACCTCTCCGACAATCGGAGTGACAAAACCTAATCTCGAATTATGCCAACCCAACATGTACCTTCAGAAACACCTGTAGAGCACCTTTATAATCACCCAGTTACGTTGTGACGTTTGGTAGCACACAAAGTGTTCTTCCGGTAAACGAGAGTTGCACAATCTCATAGTTGCAGGAACTTTGTATAAGTCATGAAGAAAGCAATAGCAATATACTAAACGATCAAGTGCTAGGCTAACGGAATGGGTCATGTCAATCACATCATTATCCTAATGATGTGATCCCATTAATCAAATGACAACACATGTCTATGGTTAGGAAACATAACCATCTTTGATTAATGAGCTAGTCAAGTAGAGGCATACTAGTGACTTTATGTTTGTCTATGTATTCACACATGTATCATGTTTCCGGTTAATACAATTCTAGCATGAATAATAAACATTTATCATGATATGAGGAAATAAATAATAACTTTATTATTGCCTCTAGGGCATATTTCCTTCAGTCTCCCACTTGCACTAGAGTCAATAATCTAGATTACATAGTAATGATTCTAACACCCATGGAGTCTTGGTGCTGATCATGTTTTGCTCGTGAGAGAGGCTTAGTCAACGGGTCTGCAACATTCAGATCCGTATGTATCTTGCAAATCTCTATGTCTCCCACTTGGACTTGGTCCCGAATGGAATTGAAGCGTCTCTTGATGTGCTTGGTCCTCTTGTGAAATCTGGATTCCTTTGCCAAGGCAATTGCACCAGTATTGTCACAGAAGATCTTCATTGGTCCCGATGCACTAGGTATGACACCTAGATCGGAAATGAACTCCTTCATCCAGACTCCTTCATTTGCTGCTTCCGAAGCAGCTATGTACTCTGCTTCACATGTAGATCCCGCTACGACGCTTTGTTTAGAACTGCACCAACTTACAGCTCCACCGTTTAATAAAAACACATATCCGGTTTGCGATTTAGAATCGTCCGGATCAGTGTCAAAGCTTGCATCGACATAACCGTTTACGACTAGCTCTTTGTCACCTCCATATACGAGAAACATATCCTTAGTCCTTTTCAGGTATTTCAGGATGTTCTTGACCGCTGTCCAGTGATCCACTCCTGGATTACTTTGGTACCTTCCTGCCAAGATTACTGCTAAGCATACATCAGGTCTGGTACACAGCATTGCATACATGATAGAGCCTATGGCTGAAGCATAGGGAACATTTTTCATTTCTCTCTATCTTCTGCTGTGGTCGGGCATTGAGTTTGACTCAACTTCACACCTTGTAGCACATGCAAGAATCCTTTCTTTGCCTGATCCATTTTGAACTTTTTCAAAATTTTGTCAAGGTATGTGCTTTGTGAAAGTCCTATTAAGCGTCTTGATCTATCTCTATAGATCTTGATGCCCAATATGTAAGCAGCTTCACCGAGGTCTTTCATTGAAAAACTTTTATTCAAGTATTCTTTTATGCTATCCAGAAATTCTATATCATTTCCAATTAATAATATGTCATCTACATATAAAATTAGAAATTCTACAGAGCTCCCACTCACTTTCTTGTAAATACAGGCTTCTCCAAAAGTCTGTATAAAACCATATGCTTTGATCACACTATCAAAGCGTTTATTCCAACTCCGAGATGCTTGCACCAGTCCATAAATGGAACGCTGGAGCTTGCACACTTTGTCAGCACCTTTTGGATCAACAAAACCTTCCGGCTGCATCATATACAACTCTTCTTCTAGAAATCCATTCAAGAATGCAGTCTTGACATCCATTTGCCAAATTTCATAATCATGAAATGCAGCAATAGCTAACATGATTCGGACGGACTTAAGCATCGCTACGGGTGAGAAAGTCTCATCGTAGTCAACCCCTTGAACTTGTCGAAAACCTTTTGCAACAAGTCGAGCTTTATAGACAGTTATATTACCATCAGCGTCAGTCTTCTTCTTAAAGATCCATTTATTCTCAATGGCTTGCCGATCATCGGGCAAGTCAACCAAAGTCCATACTTTGTTTTCATACATGGATCCCATCTCAGATTTCATGGCTTCTAGCCATTTTGCGGAATCCGGGCTCATCATCGCTTCCTCATAGTTCGTAGGTTCATCATGGTCAAGTAACATGACTTCCAGAATAGGATTACCGTACCACTCTGGTGCGGATCTTACTCTGGTAGACCTACGAGGTTCAGTAGAAACTTGATCTGAAGTTTCATGATCATTATCATTAGCTTCCTCACTAATTGGTGTAGTTGTCACAGGAACCGGTTCTCGTGATGAACTACTTTCCAATAAGGGAGTAGATACAGTTATCTCATCAAGTTCTACTTTCCTCCCACTCACTTCTTTCGAGAGAAACTCCTTCTCTAGAAAGGATCCATTCTTAGCAACGAATGTCTTGCCTTCGGATCTGTGATAGAAGGTGTACCCAACAGTCTCTTTTGGGTATCCTATGAAGACACATTTCTCCGATTTAGGTTCGAGCTTATCTGGTTGAAGTTTCTTCACATAAGCATCGCAGCCCCAAACTTTAAGAAACGACAACTTTGGTTTCTTGCCAAACCACAGTTCATAAGGCGTCGTCTCAACGGATTTTGATGGTGCCCTATTTAACGTGAATGCGGCCGTCTCTAAAGCATAACCCCAAAACGATAGCGGTAAATCAGTAAGAGACATCATAGATCGCACCATATCAAGTAAAGTACGATTACGACGTTCGGACACACCATTTCGTTGTGGTGTTCCAGGTGGCGTGAGTTGCGAAACTATTCCACATTGTTTCAAGTGTAGGCCAAACTCATAACTCAAATACTCTCCTCCACGATCAGATCGTAGAAACTTTATTTTCTTGTTACGATGATTTTCCACTTCACTCTGAAATTCTTTGAACTTTTCAAATGTTTCAGACTTGTGTTTCATCAAGTAGATATACCCATATCTGCTCAAATCATCTGTGAAGGTGAGAAAATAACGATACCCGCCGCGAGCCTCAACATTCATTGGGCCACAAACATCAGTATGTATGATTTCCAACAAATCAGTTGCTCGCTCCATAGTTCCGGAGAACGGCGTTTTAGTCATCTTGCCCATAAGGCACGGTTCGCAAGTACCAAGTGATTCATAATCAAGTGATTCCAAAAGTCCATCAGTATGGAGTTTCTTCATGCGCTTTACACCGATATGACCCAAACGGCAGTGCCACAAATAAGTTGCACTATCATTATCAACTCTGCATCTTTTGGTTTCAACACTATGAATATGTGTATCACTACTATCGAGATTTAATAAAAATAGACCACTCTTCAAGGGTGCATGACCATAAAAGATATTACTCATATAAATAGAACAACCATTATTCTCTGATTTAAATGAATAACCGTCTCGCATCAAACAAGATCCAGATATAATGTTCATGCTCAACGCTGGCACCAAATAACAATTATTCAGGTCTAAAACTAATCCCGAAGGTAGATGTAGAGGTAGCGTGCCGAACGCGATCACATCGACTTTGGAACCGTTTCCCACGCGCATCGTCACCTCGTCCTTGGCCAGTGCTCGCTTATTCCGTAGTCCCTGTTTCGAGTTGCAAATATTAGCAATAGAACCAGTATCAAATACCCAGGTGCTACTACGAGCTCTAGTTAGGTACACATCAATAACATGTATATCACATATACCTTTGTTCACTTTGCCATCCTTCTTATCCGCCAAATACTTGGGGCAGTTCCGCTTCCAGTGACCAGTCTGCTTGCAGTAGAAGCACTCAGTTTCAGGCTTAGGTCCAGACTTGGGGTTCTTCTCTTGAGCAGCAACTTGCTTGCTGTTCTTCTTGAAGTTCCCCTTCTTCTTCTCTTTGCCCTTTTTCTTGAAACTAGTGGTCTTGTTGACCATCAACACTTGATGCTCCTTCTTGATTTCTACCTCCGCAGCTTTTAGCATTGCAAAGAGCTCGGGAATAGTCTTGTTCATCCCTTGCATATTATAGTTCATCACAAAACTCTTGTAGCTTGGTGGCAGTGATTGGAGAATTCTGTCAATGACGCTATCATCCAGAAGATTAACTCCCAGTTGAATCAAGTGATTATTATACCCACACATTTTGAGTATATGCTCACTGACAGAACTATTCTCCTCCATCTTGCAGCTGTAGAACTTATTGGAGACTTCATATCTCTCAATTCGGGCATTTGCTTGAAATATTAACTTCAACTCCTGGAACATCTCATATGCTCCATGACGTTCAAAACGTCGTTGAAGACCCGGTTCTAAGCCGTAAAGCATGGCACACTGAACTATAGAGTAGTCATCAGCTTTGCTCTGCCAGACGTTCTTAACGTCGTCAGTTGCATCAGCAGCAGGCCTGGCACCCAGCGGTGCTTCCAGGACGTAACTTTTCTGTGCAGCAATGAGGATAATCCTCAGGTTACGGACCCAGTCCGTGTAATTGCTACCATCATCTTTCAACTTTGCTTTCTCAAGGAACGCATTAAAATTCAGCGGAACAACAGCACGAGCCATCTATCTACAAACAAACATAGACAAGCGAAATACTATCAGGTACTAAGTTCATGATAAATTTAAGTTCAATTAATCATATTACTTAAGAACTCCCACTTAGACAGACATCTCTCTAGTCATCTAAGTGATCACGTGATCCAAATCAACTAAACCATAACCGATCATCACGTGAGATGGAGTAGTTTTCAATGGTGAACATCACTATGTTGATCATATCTACTATATGATTCACGCTCGACCTTTCGGTCTCCGTGTTCCGAGGCCATATCTGCATATGCTAGGCTCGTCAAGTTTAACCTGAGTATTCCGCGTGTGCAAAACTGTCTTGCACCCGTTGTAGATGGACGTAGAGCTTATCACACCCGATCATCACGTGGTGTCTGGGCACGACGAACTTTGGCAACGGTGCATACTCAGGGAGAACACTTCTTGATAATTTTAGTGAGAGATCATCTTAAAATGCTACCGTCAATCAAAGCAAGATAAGATGCATAAAGGATAAACATCACATGCAATCAATATAAGTGATATGATATGGCCATCATCATCTTGTGCTTGTGATCTCCATCTCCAAAGCAGCGTCATGATCACCATCGTCATCGGCGCGACACCTTGATCTCCATCGTAGCATCGTTGTCGTTACGCCATCTATTGCTTCTACGACTATCGCTACCGCTTAGTGATAAAGTAAAGCAATTACAGGGCGTTTGCATTTAATACAATAAAGCGATAACCATATGGCTCCTGCCAGTTGCCGATAACTTCGGTTACAAAACATGATCATCTCATACAATAAAATATAGCATCACGTCTTGACCATATCACATCACAACATGCCCTGCAAAAACAAGTTAGACGTCCTCTACTTTGTTGTTGCAATTTTTACGTGGCTGCTACGGGCTTAGCAAGAACCGTTCTTACCTACGCATCAAAAACCACAACGATAGCTTGTCAAGTTGGTGCTGTTTTTAACCTTCGCAAGGACCGTGCGTAGCCACACTCGATTCAGCTAAAGTGAGAGAGACAGACACCCGCCAGCCACCTTTAAGCACGAGTGCTCGTAACGGTGAAACCAGTCTCGCGTAAGCGTACTCGTATTGTCGGTCTGGGCCGCTTCATCTCACAATACCGCCGAACCAAAGTATGACATGCTGGTAAGCAGTATGACTTGTATCGCCCACAACTCACTTGTGTTCTACTCATGCATATAACATCAACGCATAAAACCTGGCTCTGATACTGCTGTTGGGGAACGTAGTAATTTCAAAATTTTCCTACGCACACGCAAGATCATGGTGATGGCATAGCAACGAGAGGGGAGAGTATTGTCCACGTACCCTCGTAGACTGTAAGTGTAAGCGTTATGACAACGCGGTTGATGTAGTCGTACGTCTTCACGATCCGACTGATCCAAGTACCGAACGTACGGCACCTCCGAGTTCAGCACACGTTCAGCTCGACGATGATCCCCGGGCTCCGATCTAGCACAGCGTCGGGGATGAGTTCCGTCAGCACGACGGCATGGTGACGATGATGATGCTCTACCGACGCAGGGCTTCGCCTAAACTCCGCGACGATATGACCGAGGTGGAATATGGTGGAGGGGGCACCGCACACGGCTAAGGAACGATCCATAGATCAACTTGTGTGTCCATGGGGTGCCCCCTGCCCCCGTATATAAAGGAGCAAGGGGGGAGGCCGGCCGGCCCCTTGGGCGCGCCAAGGGAGGAGGAATCCTCCTCCTAGTAGGAGTAGGACTCCTCCTTTCCTACTCCTACTAGGAGGGGGAAGGAAAGGGGGGGCGCCGCCCCCCCTCCTAGTCCAATTCGGACCAGAGGGGGGAGGGGGTGCGCGGCCCATGCTGGCCGCCCCTCTCTCCTTTCCCCTAAGGCCCATAAGGCCCAATACTCTCCCGGGGGGTTCCGGTAACCCCCCCCCCCCCGGCACTCCGGTTTTCTCCGAAATCACCCGGAACACTTCCGGTGTCTGAATATAGTCGTCCAATATATCAATCTTTATGTCTCGACCATTTCGAGACTCCTCGTCATGTCCGTGATCACATCCGGGACTCCAAACAAACTTCGGTACATCAAAACTTATAAACTCATAATAAAACTGTCATCGTAACGTTAAGCGTGCGGACCCTACGGGTTCGAGAACTATGTAGACATGACCTAGAACCATTCTCGGTCAATAACCAATAGCGGGACGTGGATGACCATATTGGTTCCTACATATTCTACGAAGATCTTTATCGGTCAAACCGCATGATCAACATACGTTGTTCCCTTTGTCATCGGTATGTTACTTGCCCGAGATTTGATCGTCGGTATCCAATACCTAGTTCAATCTCGTTACCGGCAAGTCTCTTTACTCGTTCTGTAACACATCATCTTATAACTAACTCATTAGTTACAATGCTTGCAAGGCTTAGGTGATGAGTATTACCGAGAGGGCCCAGAGATACCTCTCCGACAATCGGAGTGACAAAACCTAATCTCGAATTATGCCAACCCAACATGTACCTTCGGAAACACCTGTAGAGCACCTTTATAATCACCCTGTTACGTTGTGACGTTTGGTAGCACACAAAGTGTTCTTCCGGTAAACGGGAGTTGCACAATCTCATAGTTGCAGGAACTTTGTATAAGTCATGAAGAAAGCAATAGCAATATACTAAACGATCAAGTGCTAGGCTAACGGAATGGGTCATGTCAATCACATCATTATCCTAATCATTATCCTAATGATGTGATCCCATTAATCAAATGACAACACATGTCTATGGTTAGGAAACATAACCATCTTTGATTAATGAGCTAGTCAAGTAGAGGCATACTAGTGACTTTATGTTTGTCTATGTATTCACACATGCATCATGTTTCCGGTTAATACAATTCTAGCATGAATAATAAACATTTATCATGATATGAGGAAATAAATAATAAATTTATTATTGCCTCTAGGGCATATTTCCTTCACTAACGGCACGGTCACGGTTGCAACTCTTTGCCAAAAGTGGCCCTCGACAAAGATTTAGTCCCACCTCGTTTGTCGACTAGCAAAATGACCTGTTTAAGTAGTTCAATAGTCCAACCACAATAAGCTTCGGTCTTCCCTCATTACTAAGAGTCCATACAGTCACTATGAATCTTCTAGTGGTTGTTACCCGAGAGTGGCTCTCGGTAATCGAGAAGTTGCCGAGAGTCGCTCTCGGTAAAGATAAGGCCAGCATCAAAGTTTAGTCCCACCTCGCCTACAGACAAGCAACAAGACTTGTTTAAATATAAATAGTGGGATAGTTGAGATGCAGTAAGCTTCGGTATTCATTACACTCTTATTAAGGAGATGGACTATTTGTGATGTCGATGGTAGGATTGCTCGGGATCTGGCATGATGTCATCACAGGGCTCTGTAGGGTGTGGTAAAAGTTTGGACACGTTTCGAGTAAGCCTCCCCTAAGGCCGCTTGTAAACCGCACCGTCACCGAGATAGTATCTGGGTATCGAGAGGGAACGTGTCCTGTTTGTGCAGGAAGTGTTGGTCATGTTGCTCCGTTGGCCTCGAAACTTTCTCGTGCTCTAAGAGGGGGCAACCGCATGGCACGTGCCACGGCCTTGCATTTTTCGAGGACGCGCACAATATTCGAGAAATTTATTACTCTTCTAGGGTTTCATCACCGGGAATTGTAGATCAGCAAGGCGACACATGAAATCATGCTGGGTAGTGGCATGGAGAATCATTTGTGATGTCCTTTTGGCATGCCTACGCCTTGAGTGGATGAGGGAGGAGTGTCATTTCTGAGTGCCGCTCTCGGTATGTTTGCCATTTCCGATTGTGCTCTATCCTTTGTCGAATGTTTCTCTCGGAAAAGGTGTAAAACCTAGATCTATACCTTTACCGAGAGCCGCACCGACAGACGCTCGGTAAAGGTCGGCGAACACTTAACCCCCCGCGCGGTCTCTTCTCTCTCTCTCTCTCACTTCTCTCTCTTTATCATTGGCGCCCCCACAACCCACCCTTCCCCTGCCCCGGCCGGCGCCCCCCGACCCCATCGGCATCCTCCCCACTGGCGGCCCCCGGTGCACCTCGGCCCCACCGACGCCCCCTTCCCAACCCTGCCGGCGACCCCACAACCCTGCCGGCACCACCTCCCCCTCTCGGTGAGCTTCATCCCCCCTCCCCGATCTTGTATTTATGCATGAGTGCATGTATGGATGCATTGATTTTTATATGGATGCAAGGATTGATGGATTTATGGTTTTTTATATGGATGCAAGGATTGATGGATGCATGGATGTATGAATGTATATATGTATGTATTAATGCATGGGTTGATGCATAAATTGATGCATGAACTATTTTTTGTAGTATTTTTTTTGTAGTTTTTGTTATGTATCAATATATAGATGTATGTATGTATGTATGTATGTATGTATGAATGCATAGATGTATGCAAAGAAGTATGGATGAATGTAGATAATTGTTAATTTATTTGTATAGATAATTAATTGTTGATGCATCTAATAGTTCGTGTTGTTCATATGGATGCTATATGGAGGCAGAAAATCGACTTTCGATGATGGTGGTCAATCTGGACAAGTTCTTCTTGTGATATACATTTGTCACGCACGATGGACTCGCCCAGCTTGACCATCACCAAAAGTCAAAATATCCGTGAGATAGTATCCACCATATATACATGAGAGAGATGAGAGTTGTTCTTGGAGAAAGAAAATCGTCTTTTGCCGATGGCGGTCAATCTGCGCGAGTTCTTCTTGTGATATACAGTTGTCACGCACGATGGACTCGCCCAGCTTGACCATCACCGAAAGTCGGAATATCCGTGAGATAGTTACCACCATATATACCACCACCGGAGAGAGTTCCACCATATATACGTGAGAGAGATGAGAGTTGTTCTTAGAGAAAAAATTGTCTTTTGCCGATGGCGGTCGATCTGTGCGAGTTCGTCCTGTGATATACATTTTTCACGCACGATGGACTTGCCCAGCTCGACCATCACCAAAAGTCGAAATATCCGTGAGATAGTGTCCATCATGATTAATTTGCTTAGAATTAATTTGCTTAGAAGTGTTGACACCGATCGATTTCGTGGCTATGGCTTCCTCCGACGACGCATCTTCCATTAGGGCCGACTCCGCGATCAAGGAGAAGCTCGCCGAGGACCGCTTGGCAACGCTCATTGAGAAGCACCCGCAACTGATCCTAATAAACTATTTTGAGGATCTGGACAAGAAGAATCCCCTAGCCAAGGAGAAGAAGGCCCCACCACGTAAGTAGTGTGACGACTCGATGCCATTGAGTCCATCGACGTACATTCTCGATGACGTTTGATCCTCCACCGTGGGGGATGCCTGATAACCCACAAGTATAGGGGATCACAACAGTTTTCGAGGGTAGAGCATTCAACCCAAATTTATAGACTCGACACAAGGGGAGCCAAAGATTATTTGTAAGTATTAGTAGTTAAGTTATCAATTCAACCACACTTGGTGATTAATTATCTGCAGCTCTGTCATCGGAATGCAGCTCTGCCAGGAGGCAGAAAATGGCGCGCCCCACCAGACACCCTGTCTGATGGGTAGCGCGAATAATAGCATGTTTTGCGCGAGCAATTTAACCCTCAAAATGATCTCAGATCAAAAAACGTTAAACACGAAAGTTGTTCGCCTCGTCGAAACGGTTAAGACTGCTTTTGGACTTATTTCCATACAAGGTCGTTTACCATCACAAAAAAGACCCGCAATGTGCAGCCAGTTTAAACCGAACAGTTTTGAAAAGTTTGGACAATACCAACGAATTTGACTAGGGTTTTGGACGTGAATCCAAACCTTTTCCTTGCACGGATAGTCCAGCCGCCTCTTATATACCTAAGGGGTGATGGTCGATTGAACAACACACAATCCAACAAGTCATTTACCATTTTTTATCTTTCTATCTTTTCTCCTTAACCCTAGTTCTTCTTCTTCTTGGTTATTCGTTCGTTCTTCTTCTTGCAGGGCGGCGAACCTCGAGGCCCTAGGGGCGATCAGGTCGACCTAGGGCAGCCCATAGCCGCCGCGCGCCCTGACGGGGTCCCTCCCGGACGTGTGGGGTTTCGGGTCATCAAAAGCACCCGCTGGATTGCTTGCGTACCACGCTTCCGGACGGGTCTCCTTCGACGTGAGCTGCGGTGCATCGCCCTCAGCGTTGGAGGTACACGGTGACGTGTTCGTGTGCGAACACACTTTTTGACGACTCCGCTGGGGACGAAGCTTTGAACGGTCTCCGGCCCGTTTTGCTACGAAGAGATCGTCATCTAGGGTTTGACATCTACGAAGGTAATATGAATACCCAATTCACTTATGTAGATACAAATAATGCATATGTTGTTGCTACATTGTCTAATGAGCATAATGTACCTGCTAGCCCTAGTTTTATCAATCATGTATCTAATTATGTGCAACAGCCGATTCAGAATAATCTTCATGCTTCAACTTCATATAATTTCAGCAACATGCAACATATGTATCCCAACTCCCATGCATCGGCAACCCCACAAATCTATATGCCGATGAACAACATGATGAGTTCGGTTAATCCAGTTGAGACACCCCATATAGAAACTTCCAATAGGATGCAACAAAGTGTTTCAACTTTTTATTCATCGGCAAATAACTTGCAGTTTGTTAATCCAAACGTGCCGGTGGGTAGGGGAATTGGCCATGCTACTACTAGTTATTCGGCCAATTACCCTCAAACATCATATGCTACACCTCATGCTACTAATTTTCTGGCACCATATGCAACTGTTGATGTCCATAATTCGGCTCCGCACCTTCATGGTCATGGCCGAATAAGTGAAACTTCTACATGAGCACAAATGCCTTCACCTACTACCGTGGCATATCATGTCCCCCCAACATAATTACAGAATTTCGGTGACATATTGTTACCGAAAGAGTCTAAAAGTGTCCGGGGGCAATTCTATCCAGATTAGGTCATTAAGAAAAATCTTACGTCTTTTTGAGACGAATGCAATGTTGTTCTACATGAATTAATAAAAGAGGGAAGGCCTATTAATTCTACTGCAATCCAAGCTAGATTATGCCAAAAAGAGAAAGCATTGGGTGTGGATAGAATTGTCAAAAAAGGTGGTGATTCGGATAACAAAGTTAATTCGGCTATTGAAAAGACCGAATCAAATATTACGTATGCCGAATCTTTTCTAGAAAAACAGGATGACAAGGTGTTGGGGAGCTATTCGAAAGAGGAACAACATATCGTTCAAGTAACACAACCATCATGCTCTCCCAACGTGTTTGAAAAGGTATGTCTAGCAAGTGATTTACCTATCTTTCGATTTGGTCGCAACTTTATTGTTGATGCTTCTATAAGAAAAATTCTCATAAGTAATTTTGAAAGACCAATGAAGAAGGGAAATTTACTTGTTAGCAATAAAACTGTTATAGAGCATACCGGTCAACCTATTGTGCCATTTATAAAGACCGATAGTGACCTATTATTGCAGACAAAGTTTTCCCCATTGCTTTATCAAAATTTCATATCTAATTGGGTAGCTTTGCTTGTTTCATACTTGGCTTGCACTTGGTCTCAATTGAGACATGTGTATTCTAACTATTTTCGTTTCAGAAATTTAAAGCCAATGTCAAATTCTTTTGAGAAATCCGATGCTAATATAATATCTTATCCAAATACATCGGAGATAGGGTGCAAAACACAATGCATACCCGAATGGGAATATTCCAAATTTGAACCATTCATTTGCTTAACTCCAAGGTCGTTGCACACCAAGATCGGCTAGAAAACAAGAAGTATACCTTGAATTCAAGCATGTGTGATCAAATATTTGATTTTTTGCTGAAAATAATTACATTAGAGTTCTTGATCACCTGTGAAGCCATCAATCCAAGGACAAATGTATTGCAAGTTGCATGATTCGTCCAAGCATAATTTTGAGGATTGCAACATGTTTCGTCAAATAGTTAAGTCGGCCATTGATAAAGGACGATTAAAATTTGTTGAAACACCAAGGGATGACCATTCTATTCCGAGTGGTCCTAATGGAGAAAAGTTGTTGAATCGGCTGCTTCAAGACGATTCCTTTAAAGATGAGAATGTAAAAAACTACAGGTGATGGGATCAAGTTTTCAAGTAAAGAAGTTGTTCAAGAGCACAATGAAAATATTCTTGAAGGCATGAGTTCTATCAAAGATACAATGAAGATGCCAAGGACTGGGAGGAAACAAAGCAATCCAAAGATCGATGCAAGCAAAACAAAAGGAGATAAATGCCGCAATAAGCACAAGCACAAGAAATCCAAGGTCACTTTTGCACAGTTATTAGATAAATATCAAAAGAAAAATGAAGAGAATGGTGCTTATCGACCGAGTAATGCAAAAGCATCAAGATCACCCCCTAGGCACAAATACAAGGATCGGTATTGGCAAGAAAAGAATTTTAATGCAACGTGTTCATATCTTTATTTTTGGTCGCCAATGCCGATGCCCTGGATGCCTCCCTATGCTCATGTAGATCGATATTCGTCATGGGACAAGTATGATACAATGGCACATTCTCCATCATATTTTAGACCATCTCACCATTATTATGCAGCTTCAAGAAGATCAACATTCAGTGAGCTATCATATGTTCAAGACCGTTTCGATAAGAAAGAATCGGTCCGGAGCTCAAGAAAGAAGGAAGAGGTGATCAAACAAGTATATCGAGTTAAAAGATGGTCACAAGAGTGCCAATTCAGATTTGATCTTAAAGGATAAAGAGCCAATTAAAGTGTTAACATTGGCTACTAAAGGCAATGAGATGAAGAAATCAATTGTCGAGAATCAAAGTGCCAAATCTGAAGAAAAGAAGTTGAAAGTGCACAAGGTAAAACAAGAATTGTCATTAGTTCAAACAAAATCACAGCCAGGGCGCTCACTCGGCTTATCGTATTGGCAAAAAAGAAATTGCAAAAACTTAGTGCACAAGAGCTCGAAAAGAGAAACATGTCATGGGTTCCCAAAGGAAATAATCAAAACAAGAGTGATGTGCAAGGTTCCATTGCAAGAAGTGCGACAAAGATAAAGAAGGAAAAGAGTGAAGATTATGAACGACCAAGCCGAAGGTTTCAACGTCTTCGGTGCACACATTATCCATATTCTCCAACTATGCCATTGATGCCGATGACATGGAATTCATCCTCAGGTATGACTGGTTACCCTCCATGGACTTATTTTGATCCATGGACGCAATATAACTTCTTACAACATGCAAGGATTTTACCTCATCACCATACATTCGATTAGCTGTATTTTGTTGCTAATCAAAGTGGCCGATATATAACTATCATCCTAGGCAAAAGACATGGACGATATATAATTATCGTCCTAAGCACATATAAATGGACGACAGAGTGTTGACATCGTCCTTGGAACAAACCCGGGGCAAATTATTTTTCGGCATCCAAGTTTTGCCGAAAAACAGGGAGGCATATGTTGACACCAGATTTTGGCACGGTCAAGAACTTAGTTAATATGGCCTCAAATGGAGAAGGGATCTACATAAAAAAGTTTTGTATTATCGATATGAACATCTCTGAAGTTTGGGCCATCGCCATTCGATATCATCTCGAAGGCCGAAGTTGTGTTTGAAATACTGAGATTTTGTATTCAGAACACTATTCGGCTGATTACGCCCCCAAGACTGCCTCGTATGGAAAAATGATCTACACGGTTTGTCTTTGTCTCATCGAAACGATTGATTTTCATATAAAATTCGTTCCAATCCGAATTCGTATGCAAAAGTTAGAACCATCAGAATGCATCTCTGTGAGGAGGCAGAAAATGCCGCGCCCACCACACACCCTGTCTGATGGGTAGCGCGAATAATAGCATGTTTTGAGCGAGCAATTTGACCCTCAAGATGATATCAGATCAAAAAACATTAAACATGAAAGTTGTTCGTCTCGTCGAAACAGTGAAGATTACTTTTGGACTCGTTTCCATACGAGATTGTTTACCATCACAAAAAAGACCCGCAAGGTGCAGCCAGTTTAAATCGAACAGTTTTGGAAAGTTCGGACAATACCAATCCGAATTTGACTAGGGTTTTGGACGAGAATCCAAGTCTTTTCCTTGCACGAAAAGTCCAGCCGCCTCTTATATACCTAAGGGGTGACGGCCGATTGAACAACACACAATCGAACTAATCATTTACCACTTTTTATCTTTTTATCTTTTCTCCTTAACCCTAGTTCTTCTTCTTCCTCGTTCTTCGTTCGTTCTTCTTCTTGCAGGGCGGCGAACCTCGAGGCCCTAGGGGCGATCGGGTCGACCTAGGGCAGCCCATAGCCGCCGCGTGCCCTGACGGGGTCCCTCCCGGGCGTGTGGGGTTTCAGGTCATCAAAAGCACGCGCCGGATTGTTTGCATACCGCGCTTTCGGACAGGTCTCCTTCGACGTGAGCTGCGGTGTATCACCCTTGGCGTTGGAGGTACACGGTGACGTGTTCGTGTGCGAACACATGTACACAGTGTACATTGGCTTAGCATGCATATTAGGACCATTAATGGAAGATTACAAGGTAATGTTTGTATAACTTTTCTCCTAATCTTAGGATAGTGTGCATTGTACTGACTAATTATGCGTTGTCCTTCCTGTAGGGTATTTGCATAAAGTTTTCTAGTATATAGCTTTTTTTCGCTTGCGGTACAACTCATTTCGACTGTGTGAAATCTAACACATGTCACAAGAAGCCGTTAGTATTTGCAAATACACACACACACGCGCGCGCGCGCGTACGCGTGCACACACGCACAATGCCTATCCGTTTAACAGACACATATTTTTATGAATTTCGATGTCATGAAAGATCATAAGATATTCTCCCGATGTGTTACTTCAACTCGATTGTACCTTGTTTCAGTCCCCCACTTGTTTTGCAACATGAGGGTATGCCTAAAAATTTACCGTTTCGGTTTCATTATAATAAGTAATGAAATAGGGTGTCAGCTATTTTCTCAAAAAATAAAATAAAATAGTGAGAATGAAAGTACAAAGAATTTTGCACCTCTACCACGAAGAGGACAACTAAACTCTGCAAAATGAACAATGTTCATACAGTCCAGTCGGTTATAACTAGGGGGTATCTATTGAGCATTTGTTGTTTTTTATTTTAGCAACAACCAGGTTTTTTGACCCAACGACGTGTACTGTCACGTTCAACCATCATTTCCCCTTCAACCTCCCGATCTTATTATAGCAACTTGTTGGCCGAGAGGAATTTCGATACAGCCACCATTCGGCCAGGACAGTCGTCGATGATGTGACAAAAGGCCCGCCTTCGATTGAAGTCGACAAGACGCATGCGGCAAAGCTCAATCATGTGCACCAACAATGATGACCCACTCCGCCAATTACTCTCTAAGGCTTCCTCCCTCAACTCTTCTTCCAGCTTCGTACTCCCTCCGTTCTGAATTACTTGTTTTAAATTTATCTAAATACAGAGATATCTAGCACTAAAATAAGTCTAAATACATTCGTATCTAGACAAATTCAAGACAAGTAATTCGGAACGAAGGGAGTACTAGCTAGGCAAGAAGATGAGAGAACCTGGACTTCGTTGAGAGAGAGCTCAAAACAAAGCTTGACAAAGATCTGTCCCGAACCGCCAACAACCACTCTCCACCAGGAACATTAACCGAAGCTTAGGTTGGATCTTATGCTCAATTGTCCGGCAGACTAAAGCTTGAGGACTTGATTTCATCGAGGTCACTTCATGAAGGAAAGGAAAAAAAAACTCGAATGCAGAAGTCCACAATCTCGCTCGCTACACTCTATTTTTAGATGTTGGTCACCATACACGGCCGATCTCACCGTATGATGTACTACCTCTGTAAAGTAATATAGGACCTTTTAGATGAGTGCGTCTAATCTGCACCCGGACTTAGAAAAAAATTCAAAAAAAATACTAGAAAAATTCCAATTTTTTTTATGGTGGTAGATAATTTGACGCGTGAGCTGCGCCCCAAAATTCAACTCATTTGAGCATCTGAGCAACTCTCGGCAAAAAAGAAAAAATCAGGGTCTGTAAAAATGTTTACTGTTCACGCACTGTTTTGACCAGATTTGTCTTTTTTGCCGAGAGCTACTCAGATGTCCAAATAAGTTGAATTTTGGGGTGCACCTCACGCGTCAAATTATCTACCACCACAAAAAAAATTGGAATTTTTCTAGTATTTTTTTTGAATTTTTTGCTGAGAGGGAGCAGATGAGCCCGGGCACCGTTTTGAGTTTTCGCTTTTAGATCAATATAGTTGTTATCCGTATATAAATAAAGCCAAGAAAATAAACGTATATTCATCCTTTTTTTTCCATCGAGATTTGTTGAGTCGATCGTATATCCGTCCTCGTGATCCAGACGGGGGGCATCGTCATCGGTTGCGTACAAAAATCCTTATCCAATGCACACATCGTTGCCAGCACGGCAGACCTTCTCTCTCTCTCGTGGCGTGGATGTACATGCACCTACCTATCACACCGCGCCAAAAGCAAGAAGAGAGAGAGAACAAAAAAACACGCGAAAAGAGGAGGAGGAGGCGGAAGAATTCCATCGACAGCGCTCCCTCGGAACTATCGGATCTCGGGAAGAAGATATATCTCCGCTGGCACCCGTCGTCTTCCTCCCCCATCCCATCTTCATCCGAGCCGCAATCCACCCGCGAGCACGCCATTAATCCCGCCCCACTCGGCTCCAGGAGGGAAGGCCGGCGGCCTCCGCTCCAAGGTACGACGACGTCGTTTTCCACCCCCACGTCAGTCACTCCACTCCCGGTACTACCAGTACCAGTCAACGCGCCGGTTTAATGCGATTTTTTCCCCTTTTTTTTGGTAACGGAAGCTGAGAATTACTGCGGTGGTGTGCGATCGCAGGAAGGTCCCCCTCCCGCCCCCCGTTAAGATGATGCGGTGCGCCGTGAGGGGCGGCGGTGCTCACGTCGTCGTCGGCGAGCGGAGGTCTGCGTCGTCGTCGCCCGGCGGCAGCGGCGGAAGGAGCGTCGTGCGGATGTCGGAGGGCCGCGGCGGGCTCTGCTGCGGCGGCGTGCGGTCGCGCGCGGCGGATCTCGCGGGGCTCGAGATGGGCCGGCCCAGCGCCGGCGCCGCGGGGCTCTTCCGGAGCGCGCGCTACGGCCGCGTGCGCGCCACCGCCTCAGGTGCGTGCGTCGCCGTCTCGTCACTCCCGATTAGGGGGTACAGAAGCGTGGTTCTGCAATCTGGGGGCTGGTTGTTAGGGATGATGTAAGCTCCAGCAGCAACCTACCACCCAATCGCCGCCAGATTCCGTGCGATTCTGTGAATATTTGGCAGGGGGAATGTGACGGAGGGTCATGCCTGCTGCGCCGGCCAGCAATTCCGTTGTGAATTCCGCTTTGGGGAAACAGGGATTGCCTTGGCGCCGTGCATCTAGTACTACTAGTACCAAAGCTGTAGTTGGCCTGGGCGGACTTGTGACATGCTTATTTGCCGTCTGAGATTCAGCTTCTGGTGTACCGTGGGAACGTCCGTGTTGCATAGTAGGCTGCGAATTGTGCAGGATGCTGGTAATGGGCTGCACCCGTTTTGCTCTCCGCTATGCGCCTGCAAACATTCATGTGGTTGTGTGCATCCTGCTTGTGGTCAGCTGTACATGATACCATGACAGTGTATTGTCACTGGGATTTTTTGACCATTTAACTGTGTCAGCTAATCTAGACTCCTTTACCATCTTATCCAGCTGATCCCGAGGATATTCCATCTGACAAGCTTCAAGCTAAATCGTCCGGGAGTGTTCTGCCATACGTTGGCGTTGCTTGCTTGGGGGCAATTTTGTTCGGCTACCATCTTGGGTATGTTTTTCTTGTCCATTGCACTGCAGCATAGAATTTTTTCCCATGCATTGCAAGGGTGTTAAAGCGCGGTTTCCTAGTCTAAATGTTAACTGTCGAATACCAGTGTCTAGCAAAACTGAATATCTCATTTGAATCTATATGTGCTTTAGTGTGGTCAATGGCGCACTTGAATATCTCTCGAAAGATCTTGGGATTGCTGAAAATGCTGTGTTACAAGGTATGACATTCTTTTACTTGCTAGTATAAGCCACACTTCATTTATTGTAGTTTTAGAACCTTTTCGTACATACATTTTCTTTGTGTCTGCAATAGTGACATCTGAAATGTCAGATCTATTATGTACAACCATTTTTCTTTTGGAAGATACTTGCATACTGTTTTTAAAGGGGATAAGGAATAACATATGCACTAGGACTTTATGCATTATGAGGATTCCATGGGATATCATTTTGCCTATATGCTTCACAATACATCTGCCTTTTCACTCAGGATGGGTGGTTAGTACAACCCTGGCTGGCGCGACAGTAGGTTCTTTTACCGGAGGGGCTTTGGCTGATAAATTAGGGAGAACACGGACATTTATCCTAGATGCAATCCCTCTTGCTGTAGGCGCATTCTTGAGGTCTGTTCTGAGACTGAATTCACTGCTATAACAATTTTATGGTTCAGGGTATAATATTGCTATGTAAACCTAACTCACAAAAAATTTGTAGTGCAACAGCTCAAGATGTCCGTACAATGATTATTGGTCGATTACTTGCTGGGATTGGTATTGGGATCTCTTCTGCTCTTGTGCCCCTTTACATATCTGAGGTTTGTGATATCT
This sequence comes from Triticum aestivum, assembly GCF_018294505.1. Lineage (NCBI taxonomy): Eukaryota > Viridiplantae > Streptophyta > Magnoliopsida > Poales > Poaceae > Triticum > Triticum aestivum. The sequence goes on along the minus strand of NC_057801.1, from coordinate 29,673,552 downwards.
CAAAATTATCACAACCACTGTTCAGCAACTACTGCCTGTGATATTGAACTTCCCCAGCTGACTTATTTGCACCTTGCAGATCTCACCAACTGAAATACGTGGAGCACTTGGTACAATTAATCAGCTGTTTATCTGCATTGGAATTCTTGCAGCTTTGGTAGCTGGATTGCCATTAGCACAAAATCCTGCATGGTGAGTTTTCTCCTATCCTCTTTTTCTTTGTCGCATTCTGTTGATGCCTTTTGAATTTTGTTGTGCTTGTGCATAAAATCTGTTGACTACCAACTTCTGAATTCTTAAAACTTCTAATTTATGAAGTTATGATATATCTAAGAGCAATTGTTTTTTGTAATTACAAGGGAGAAACCTCTTTCTTAATTTTTTTGTGAACAAATGCATTTGTAAGGAAGTTAGTCAGAAACAACAGGCATATTCATTTAATACATACGAGAGAACTAAAGATGCAAATCACAATAAATTTGGCATGATAAACATATGAGTTATTTAATTTGTGTTATCTGCTTGTGGTTGTGTGCAATCAGGTGGAGGACAATGTTTGGAATTTCAATAGTTCCATCTATTTTGTTGGCTCTAGGAATGGCTGTTTCACCTGAAAGCCCTCGCTGGCTATTCCAGGTTTGTGCTGTGCAAATTCTTTCACCATATTTTGTACTCAGGTGGCAGCACGATACTTGAGAATAACTTTCATGTGATTAACCGCAGCAAGGAAAGATTTCTCAAGCAGAAGCAGCTATAAAAAAATTGTATGGAAAAGAGAAGGTTACTGAAGTCATGTATGACCTGAAGGCTAGTGGGCAAGGATCTAATGAGCCAGATGCCAACTGGTTTGATCTATTCAGCAAACGCTATTGGAAAGGTAAAATGTTCTCTGATTGTTTCCCTACACCCTATCAAGTCAATGACTTGGTACAAAGGAATCAGTGATAAAGTTTCATGTGTTGTCTTAATCTTATAGATGCTAGTAGTTTGGGCAAAGCAACTTTCTTCTATCATCTATGACAACAACAAAATGCATATGAATGATAAAAAAGATTGCATAATTGCTTGATCGAAATTCTCATCTCAGGGTTAGCCTAGAACTTTTCCTTGCAAACTGCTGCTACCAGCCATCTTCTTTACAGTCCACGATTGAATGAACAATCATGACTCAGCCTACATAACTTGGGTAGCAGTTTATAAGTATTCTTTTGATACTCATTTGTGTCTGCGTCATAATTGATAATCATGATGAAATTTTGGTACACGTGTCCTGATATAATTCTCTTACTGCAGTTGTGAGCGTGGGAGCGGCACTGTTTTTGTTGCAGCAACTTGCTGGCATAAATGCTGTTGTGTACTACTCTACATCAGTGTTCCGCAGTGCAGGCATTGCATCTGATGTTGCAGCGAGTGCTCTTGTTGGTGCCGCGAATGTTTTTGGTTAGTTCAGTGTTGGTAAGAGTGTTTCGGCAGTAACTTCCAATTCCTTTTCTGAGGTGTATGCATACTTCTCATAGGCACCATGATTGCATCTTCACTGATGGACAAGCAAGGGAGGAAGAGCCTTCTCATAACAAGCTTTTCTGGGATGGTACTGTCTTTTCTACAGTAGTCTGTATTTGTGTTCCCAATGTGTAAATGACTTATGAATTGCTGTTTCTTCTTTCTCTTTTGAAGGCGGCGTCGATGTTACTCTTGTCATTGTCCTTCACCTGGAAGGCTTTGGCACCTTATTCTGGCACTCTTGCTGTTGTGGGCACTGTCCTGTAAGTAGTTTACATTCACCTAATATGGATTTCTCCTGGTTTTTCTTTATTAATAATTTTAGCTCTTGACTAACTTGAAATCTTGATTGTAATTTTTGTCCAGGTATGTGCTGTCATTCGCTCTTGGAGCTGGCCCTGTTCCAGCTTTGCTCCTTCCTGAAATATTTGCCTCCAGAATAAGGGCCAAGGCTGTAGCATTATCAATGGGCATGCACTGGGTAAGTCTCTAGTGGTCACAGTTGTGACAAGTGACAAACAGATGTCTGCGGCATAGTTCAAAAAAGCGCTAGGCGTTAATTGTGCGTTTTGCCACCGCCTTGCGCTTTACTGACCAAAGCGCATGCTTATGCGCAGTTATGCACAGATTATGCGTAGTTATGCGCAATGCGTTTTGCCAACGCCTAGAGCCTAGGCGCGCTTAAGCGCTCGCTTAGGCGCGCCTTTTTTAACTATGGTCTGCGGCAACCAAATATTTTTTGTATCCTCCTTCAGCAGTATCGCATATCTTGTAGTACAAAATACAAGGTGGTCATAGCTTGTGCATTATTAGATGAACGATCGGCTTATACATGTGATAAATCGTTTTCAGATAGTAAGTTCTGTCCACTTTGGTAAGATAGATGAAACTGGAAGGAGAAGAAAAAGAAAAATGCATTCTGGAACAGTGATAATCCTTTCTACTTCCTCCATCCTATAGTATAAGATGGTATTACAACCAATATGTGAGTATATCGATTGTAATAACATCTTATATTATGGGACGGAGTGAGTACTTGCTTAGATGATCAATGTTTTGCACTGTCGACTTAGCCTACTGGCACCAGTGAATCGTCATCTGCTCTTTCTCTTTGCAGGTATCCAACTTCTTCATCGGCCTGTACTTCCTGAGCGTCGTCAACAAGTTTGGAATCAGCACCGTGTACTTGGGATTCGCGTCCGTGTGTGCTCTCGCAGTCCTGTACATTGCCGGGAATGTGGTCGAGACCAAGGGGCGATCCCTGGAAGAGATTGAGCGGGAGCTAAGCCCGCCCAGTAAAGCCGATGCTAATGCTTTCTTGGTGAGCGATCAATGAGCACCGAGCACAAGCGCCTCATCCTTGGGACCTGGGGATGTTGTCTCTGCCGTTTATGAGTAGTTCCTGGAATAAGCGAGCCGCAAGATCGCCTGGCGCCATGCAAACCGGCTGGTGCTCAGGGTGTTGCGGCACCAGTAAAGCTCAGCTATCTCTTGTCACATCTCAGAATCAAAGAGCTTTTGTGGCATTGCTTCAGGAGGTGCGAGATTTAGGCTGGCTGTTAGTCCTTGGATCGGATGTCATCGTTTTCAGTGTACAGATGAACTCCTTATATGTGTCGGAACTCGGTAATAAAACTCCAATTTGCCGAATTTCAAAGCGCGATATTTAATTATACGTGCCGAATTTCAATGCCCTGTTTCATACTGTGTAGTAAATGAGATCTTGATGCAGCGGTAAATCGGCAAGTACTCCACACAGTTCATGTGTTCATTTGAGAAATCAGTAAAAGTAATAACCATGTGCTACTACCAGGAACGTAAAAATCACTACTTTTTTTTGGACCTCAATAACTCCCGAACGTTCGATTTTTAAGCATACTAATCCGAACCCTTTTCGTGGCAACTTTAGTTAAGGCGATGTTGACAAACATGACAATTTTCTGACAAAAAATCAAACTGAAACAAAGTTACCATTAAAGAATGTTCGGGATGACATGCTTAAATTCCGAATGTTCGGGATTTATCTATTCCGGTTTTTTTGCTGGAAGAAATCAAATCATTTGATGAACTCGAGTAGCGTCCTGGCCACCTGGCCCCTCAGCTCGGCCCGCTTCATCCCGGCCTTCACCTCCGCGCGCCGCTGCTTCCTGACCCTGGCCTCCAGCGCCGCCGCCCTCTCGTCGCCGATCATCCCGAACGCCGTCTTGAGCACCCCGCCGCACGGCCGCCGCGACGCGATCGCCTCCACCTCCGCGGCGAGGCAGGGGTAGAGCGCCTCGAGCTCCGCGGAGCCCCTCCGCTCGTGGTGGCGCCTCGCGGCCTTGTCGGCGGCGCGATGCGCCCTCTCCGCCACCGTGCCCTCCCAGAGGCGCTTGGAGAGTCTGTAGACCCTCATGTCGTCGTCCGTGACGGGGACGGTGCCGCGGGAGAGCCGCCGGACGGAGGCGTAGTAGCGGCTGCGCAGGGTGGACACGCGCTCGGCGGCCTGCTCGCCGCTGTACCGGAGGCGGCCGGCGAGGGCGGCGGCGAGGTCGTCGCGGGAGGGGGGCCGGCCGTGCCGCTCCCGGTGCGCGACGACGGCCTCCAGGAGGACCACCTCGTCCGCGGTCGGCCAGCTTCGCGCCCGCCCCGCGGTGCCGCTCCGGGGTCGCCGCGGCTTCTTGGCTGCGGGAGGCGCGTCCTCCGAGGAGGACGCGTAAGGTTCGGGAGAGGGCTCGGGGGACGGGGAAGGCGACGGCGGCAGGCTGATGTCGTCTTCCTCGGACGAGACGTAGGAGATCGCGGCCTCGTCGGAGGAGGACGGCGGAGACATCGGCGGCGGCGCGGCGGGTGATGGAGATTTGGGGAGGGGCGGGGGTTCGCCGGTTTGGACAGTTGGTGGGTGTGTCTGAAACTCTGAATCTTGTATAGCTCAACTGGGCTATAGCCCAACGTGGCGAGACGGTCCGTTCGTTGCAAATCTGCCATTGGGCCCAAAATGCCACATAAATTTTCTGGATATTCTCGTCATTTTATCACAGCACATAAACACGAACACGTTGCAACTTGCAAATCGGCCATTACAATTTCCTCCATGTAATTCCCTTGCGTTTGATGTTCTTTTCTTGGAGGGAAAACTCCGCAGAAAAGTCAAATACAAGGGGAAACCATTGTGAAAAGAAATAGCAGGCACATCTCAGAAATTTGTAGACAGAAACCTGGGTCAACGTTCCAGGAGAATGACATATAGAGTGGGTTTTCGAAATCCAGGTGCATTGAAACGAAGAAATGGCAATACATAAAATGAAAATAAAATAAAGAGAAATGCCCACAAGAAGCCACCCAGAAGTTCTGATAACAACTATATTGAAAATGGCATAAATATCCATCTTTCTTAGTGGCCGGTTATCATTTTTTTGCGAGAAAACTTTTGAACTATTCATCATCGATCATGATAGTACAACGAATATAAAAAAAAATTACATTTTGTAGGCCATCTAGCGACGACTACAAACACTAAAACGAGTCGAAGACGCTTTTATCATCGCCCCTTCCTTCTGGAGCCGAGTAAATCTTTTATAATAGACAGATGGGAAGTCGTCGTGCTAAGACCACGCACCAGAACGACAATCGCCAAGTTACCATTGCGCGGTAGATTTCTGACCGTTCGATTTCGGATTTGAGCGGTCTGGGTTGCCCGTTCGGATATACTTATTCCGTTTCTAAACATAAGTCTTTTTGAAGATTTCAACATGGACTATATACGAATAAATACAGACCTTTTTCCAAAGTATAGATTCACTCATTTTGCTTCACATGTAGTTTATATTAGAATCTTTAAAGGACTTGTATTTAGAAACGGAGGGAGTAAGAACTATCGGGATTGCAATGCATACTTACATTTTTTGCTTTTTTTTGCCACAAATTGGGCATACCATGACGTACGAAGGAAAACAAAACAAATTGATTTAACAATGGCAAGTGATAGGCGTCGGCGTGCCGGCCGCGGCCCAGCAGTCCGATCCACGAGCTCAAGCCATCAAATATGTTCCCCGCCCCTGCGTTGACTTCTTCTTCTTCTTCTTCACTGTGCGCCCACCCCGGCCGGCGACTACCCCCCTCACCTAGACCTCCTCCCCTCCCCCCTGCAGTCCCACGCTGCTGGATGCGCTCTCCGTCCCTATCACCGTTGGTCGCCTTCCTCGTCGCCGTCGCAGTATCCGTACTCGCCCCCCGGTCTAGTAGGAAGTCGTCGCCCCTCGTAGCAAAAAAGGCGCCGCCTTGAAGCACATCGGCACCCTCTATCGTTGCAGTACCTAGCAGGAGCCATATTCACTTCACTGTCGTGTCGCCGACACAGCTCTCAACGTCACCGCTCACCGCCATTGGCGAGTCAGCTTGAAGCTTTTTCTATGACGTTTGGAACTTTTCTCGCTGATTGAAGCTTTCCACCGTGCCAATTGAAGCTTTTTTTTCACCTAGGGTTGAAGTTTTTTTCACAAGGGTTGCAGCTTTTTCACTTTGATTTTTTTGCGAGAAAACTTCCAATCTATTCATCTTCAATTATGGCAATACAACGAACACCAGAAATAATAAAAATTACATCCAGGTCCGTAGACCACCTAGCGACGACTACAAGCACTGAAGCGAGCCGAAGGCGCGCCGCCGTCATTGCCCCTCCCTCATCGGAGCCGGGCAAAACTTATTGTAGTAGACAATCGGGAAATCGTCGTGCTAGAACGCCATATGACCAACGCAACAGAACGGCAACCGCTGCTGACGAAGAGTAGCGTAGATTTAAAGGATCCAACCTGAAGAAACACAAACATAGACGAACTACGACCAGATGCGAGCAAATTCACCAAGGATAGACCTGCTGGAATCCAGACACACTTCGACACGCCCACCGACGATACTAGACACACCACGGGAACTGGGGCTAGGCGGGGAAGACCTTATTTCATCTTCAGGGAGTTGCCGTCGTCTCGTCTTCCTGAGCAGGACACAAACCCTAACAAAACTTAAAGAAACGTCTGAAAACAGAGCCTTCCCGCCGGCAAAGACCGGGATCCACCGCGCCGCCATGGCCGTAAGGCCACCGGAGACAAGGCGGACCGGCGGCGGCGCTGACGGGAGGCAAATGAACCCTAAGCTTTTCTTGGGGAGGAGGCGTCTTGGAAAGTCTTTGCTCTTTTGATTGGTTTGGCTGGTTGAAGTTCCCCTGATGATTGTTGAAGCCTTTTCTATATAGGCTTGAAGCGTTTTTGTCAATGGTTGCAACACTCATATTGTCGTTGAAGCTTTTTTTTTGTCAAAATGGTTGCAATTCTTTTCCGCTTGCGCGGTGCCGTGGTTGAAGCTTTCTCTATCTATGATTGAAGCTTTTGTGTCAAATGGTTGCAACTTTTCTTTGTTGGGCAGTCCGATTGAAGCTTTTCCTATCTACGGTTAAAGGTTTTTTCAACAACTATTGGAGTTGTTTCATGTGACGGTTGCAACACTTCCATAGGCGCGGGTCCGCCCATGGCAGGATGTAGCCATGGCATCTCCTGTGGCTCAGCCCAGTGCCGGCGATGGTACCCCCTCCCCCTTTGTACCTCGTCGCTCGTCGCATTGCTGCTGGTTGGAAGCATTCCGGTGTCAGGTCCTCGTCGCGTGCGACCATGACGAAGGCTGCAGGTCATGGCGACGGGCCGGGAGGCAGTGCACGAGCTCACTGGCAGTGGTCGGGCATCACAAAAAGCTGCGGGGGCGCACGACAGTGCCGACGCGGGGGAGGGGGAGGGGGGACCACGGGCGGGCGACGCCAGTCCTATGTGAGGGGGACGCCTGATCCACAGCCACATACGACGCGACCGACCCAAGTTTTAGCCGGCGCGCCGTGAGGAAACGTTTTCCTTTAACAACAATGAATGTTAGAGTGTGAACAGTAGTTTCACCGCATTTTCCTCCTACATCGTCGGAAATAAATTTGGTTTTCTCACGACAAAACCATGCCCTACAAGTACGGTAGTACTTCCTCGTATACTTCTTCCGTCCGGAATTTGTTGTCGCGGAAATGGATGTATTTAGGCGTATTTTAATTTTAGATACATTTATTTTTATTTATTTTTGTTAATTCAAAATTTCTTCACATAGGGAGTACATTCGAACTTTCAGAATGTTGGGAAAATCGTGTACTTGTAACAGGCAAAGAAAGGCACTAAGATGAACGACATGTTCTTCACTCCCGGCCGCGGAAGCAGATCACCAACCAACGCCGTCATCACGCCCAGATTCGAATTGAATTCTTCCGGAAGCATCTCTCCTCCCCTTGTCGTCAGCGGCCTCGGCGTGCGGGCCGACGGACCAACCCAAGCTCCCTCCCTCCCTCTCACAACAGGCGCCAATAATCCCAACCCCAACCCCAAAGCCAGAGATAACCCCAGCGAGTCGGCGGCAACTCCAACGCCGCCGCGGCCTGTGGTTCTGGTGGAGATGGGCGCCCCCACGTACCGGCTCGCGGCGGCGGTCACGGGCCCATCGGGCGCCGAGGCCGGGTTCCTCGTCGCGCGGCAGCCGCCCCCGCCGCGGGTGCAGGAGGAGGAGGGGGAGTACGGGCGCTTCGTCGACAGCGACCTTTACGACCTCCCGTCGGCGCCCCTGCGGCGCCTCGCGCAGGGCGAGCAGGCCAGGCCGGGCGTGGCCGTCGCCGACGCGGAGGCGGAGGGCCCCCTCGACCTCTCGCGCCTCGACGTCCCCGCCGCTCTCGACCAGGTGACGCACCGTTAGCTCAGTGAAATCTGGCCGCTCCGCTGCGCTGCTGTTCTAGTGTGAAGTACTGTAGCTTGCAAAATCTGGTGACATATATCCGGGGGTGCTATGGATTACGAGTTAGTACAAGCCTTGTTTACCTGCCGTAGTAGAACCATAATTTGACAACCGGCAACTGATCTAAGAGATGGACTCTTCTCACTCGCTAGATTTTGAGCCAATTGGGCCTGACGAATGCAATGTGCGGGGAGTGGAGGCTCCTCAAGCATATCGAGGAACCAGAGTTCGGCCCGGACGCGGGCGTCAACACGGTGCTCGTCATCACGTCGCTCGAGTCGAAACCGGAGGCGTTGCAAGGTCTGCTGCTTCATTTCTTACTAATGCTTGTGTCCAGGAATTTGACTGACCACCAAACCCACCGTAAACTCGAGTTGTGCGTTGCAGACTCCTGTAAATGGATGTCCACGGAGGGGGCTCGGGAATTGCTTTCTGACGTGAAGCCCGGTGATACTCGAATTGGGCCATATGTGCATGTTGGATTTGTGAAATCGGATCTATCTTCAGATTGTACAGCTGGCTCCACATTGGTCTCCCAGGTCTGTGTAATTTTAATTTTGTTTGGATCAAATTTCGGTTTCTAGTCAATTGTCATGCCGATCTGTCTCCTTTTTCCTGAGAAGCGATGTTTGGTGACAGGAGTACCCTCCCGGAATTACCCTTGTACCAATGAAGAGTAGTACCTTACGGCCTTTTCGTACGACTAATCTTGTGGTAATACAAGCAACCAGTGGTACATGTGGATCGAAGCGCCCTGATTATTTTGCTTGTGGTGATGTTTTACTGATAGATCCTGGATGTTGCTCACAGGTTCATACAGAGGTAAAAGCATTATCTAAGATTACATCCTTTTAGCTCTACATACAGTGACAGTCTGACAGAGAGTATATCTTGTGAATGCAGCTTCTGCCTTGGGCTTATTTTTTTAAAAGTATTATAATCTGTTTAATTGCTTCAGTTCCTTCCATGGGACTTCGATTACTCAAACCAACTTCGTCATACAGGCCTCAAAACTACCCCTAGCTTTATGAGGAAAAGAACTTGTGCCTAAAATGTTTGCCTATTTGATTAGAATCACCAAGGAATACCAGAGTGACATAAGGGGACAAAAAGCGCTGAAGACGTCATGTGAAAACATTCACTTTTCAGAGCTGCAGCTATCAGTGCAAAAAACACAATTTGGTGCATAATCGCACAAACTTTTGGTTTCGGAAAGAATCTACTTGAATTATTTGAGAAGACTAGATCTGATTTGTGGTGGGTTGTATAACTCTTTAAAATGTGAGCTTTAAACTCAAAGTTTGTTAGATGACAGATACAAGTTTGCTGTAAATGGTAACAGTTGTGCTTTTTCTTCCCTTGCTGATTTTTCATTTGTCAGAAGTATTGCATAGTTACTTTCACAATTTTGAACTTGATTATCTTATACATAAGTAGAATATTTGAGAAGTATGCCTTCCATTTCATTGATTTTTTCTGTTGCTGATTTGGTAATTGGTACCCAAACGAAAAGTGCACAAAATTGTGCTTTGCAATAAGCTTTGTTTTTAATCTATTAGACGATTTTGCATGCACAGCTATAGGCCTTGGCCTACAACAGTAGTTGTTTCTATTGAATACTGTTTTAAGCAGAAACTATTCATTCTGTCCTAACAAATGATCACATCCCTGCCATCTTCAGCTTGCAGATCTTGTCAATTCCCTTCCAAAGAAGTTACTGGTCCTTGTTACACATCATCATAATGATCATGTTGAGGGTACGTTAGAATGTTTTCTGTAGCACTTCTTAGTTTTTCTGTTGAAATTAAGATCATATCTGGGAGAGAAACGCATGAAGCTGGAAATATATACCATGCTATAGTTCTTTAGCTCCTCATTTGTGTTAATTGTTATCATTCCTATTTGTCCATCCTAAATAAACTGGCTGCATTTGGTTGAATGACTTAGGTCTTTCGGTTGTTCAGAGATGCAATCCTGATGCTGTTCTTTTGACACATGAAAACACGATGAAGCGCATAGGGAAAGGTAACGACCTACACCATTTTTTTAAACCAAAATTGTAAAATTTCTTATCCACTTTGCCATGGCATATTTGTTTTCCTGATGTTGGCGTACAAAAGTAGTTCAGGAATGGGTTTAGTTGGGATACTTCCATTGACATGTAGCAAGTGAAACCTTGCCCTTAGACCTTGTTTTGACCATCCTAAGAGGTTCCTGCTAGTCATAAACCTGTGATTAATGGTGCAAGCAGGGTTTACAAACAAAAGGAGAAAGGGAAGAAAATTATATCTAAAAACCAAGACAATTATTTAATATTTGCATCACCTTGAATGATTTGGAAGATTTGTCCACTATAAGTGTGGTACCACATGTCAGCGCATTTTAGTGGTGGAAGGTGGGGCAAGAGAGCCATCAGGCGTACGAGGTGGTCAAACTCATAAAAACGGCAATATCTCTGGTGAAGCTTGCAATCAACATATCTTCTTGTTTACTTGGATACTCTCTTAGGTCGGTATACCTTTCTACATGGTCCTCCTCATAGTGGTTTTCACTCTGTCCTGGTATGTTTGACACTTCTAAGGTGATGTATTGTTGGATCATTATTCATTATTAAATGTCAAACTATTAGTTTGTTTTAGTTTTGATTGCCTGTGAATGACGGTAGTGGATAATAATCCAATTTTATTTCATTATAATTAGGCTACTCACTAGCCACTATCTTCAACTGCTATATATCATGGCTATCTCTGTGAACTAGCTCACACTTAATACTCATTAATTTATTTGTGCTGTTCATACACATCTTATATTTCATTTGTGTGTGGTGTATAGGGAATTGGTCAACCGGCTATACTGCTGTGACTGGTGGTGAAAGCATATGCATAGGTGACCAAGAACTGCAAGTCGTTTTTGCTCCTGTAAGCCAGTGTTTTCCTTGGAGAATCGTTCTCTGGTTTTAGCTTATGCCATTGTTTCCTTACCTAGCATGATAATTCCTTTGAACTTTCCAATAATTAAATACTTAATTATGTAGCAATTTTTGTAAAGTCCAACACAAGAACATAAACCCTAATGGTTATAGTAGCATTTGGCAGTCCGATGTTTTTTGTTTGGTATAATTTTTTTTTCTTCTTGCTGTTCAAATATAGTTGCATGCCATAGTCCATACAGGATGATTATGCCAACCACTGATGATATTTTGCAATGATTATTTTAAGAAAAGATGGTGGCATGACATTTGTTACTTGAATGGATTTACATTTTATAAGAATTAAAGAATATTAGAACTTCAGAAAAAATACACAAAATGTAGCATTCCTGACGTTGTTTTGAAGCAAAATAGTAGCAACACTATACATGATCTCTGCATGACCTAGAAAGTATTCTCTGGAAAACAGTTGACTTATACAGCAACCCAATATTCACATTTGAAGAAGTCTATATTTCTGTTATTCTGTTGTATTAACTATGTGAACTCATAATAGCAGAAGCATACGATTTGTCTATTTTAGAGTTTGGAGTTCATCCATTTACTGATCTGATCTGATCTGAAGCATATATTCAGTTGTTTCTGTGGAATCTACATCATATTTTAGACCAGAACATACTGAATTTATTGATCGATACTTCTCTATGTTTTCAATACTAGGGTCATACAGATGGTCATATGGGGCTTCTCCATGTCAATACCAATGCACTAATTGTCGGAGATCATTGTGTAGGGTAAGCATCATTCTTCAGCATATTCACAGCAGCAGTTGCGGAAACTCTATTACCATTCTTCACTGGTATCTAAATTGAGTGCAAGTATTAAATCGAACTACCATATCTAAATTGTACTACTTGTTGATGTTATATTTGACAAATGGATAAGACACACAAATAGAATGATCAGCTTCAAGGACTACAACATCCTCGGATTTTTAAATTGGCCCCACTCACTAAAGAAACAGTAAGGCTAAGCATTTGGAAACTACTGGGCTGTCATATATAGGCTATGTATGATGTACAGAGGCTTCTCTATAAGACAGCATATTAGACACCCACCAGTGTTTTTATTTTATATTAATAAAAAAGATGCAAGAACTAAAGTACTAACTGCTTTTCCTCAAAAGTTATACAGAATAAAATCACACTTTAAACAGGCAAGTGATGCCAAATAAAATAAACACTGTGAAGTAATGATGCATAATTTTGCCATTTTCAGGCATGGAAGTGCAATATTGGACAATAGAGCTGGTGGCAACATGAAGGTAACACTGATTTTCGTTTGGAAGCTCATTTTGCATTATAACCGAAGTTCGCAAATCGTGGAAAATCTCTTGGTTTCTTTCCCACCTTGTTACTTTGTTTCTGTGCTTTACGTTTTCTAGCAATGCTGCCTCCAGAGAGTTGTGTTGTCTAAATCAGAGTTGCATTGGCATAAGGGTTTTCTGAATTATGCAGGACTACTTCCAAACCACATACAAATTCTTGGAGATGTCGCCACACGTGCTAATTCCAATGCATGGAAGAATCAACCTATGGCCCAAGCATATGCTTTGTGGATATCTCAAGTATGGAATTAATCGCTACTGCAAACTTTGTCTACACTTCACAAGTTCTATGGTTGAACAAGTTCATTTTTAGCAGAATATAAGATGAACTTTATACTTTCGGATTTGTCGAATCAATTCAAATGTAGTCTGTTCCTTTGTTGCAACTTTTCCTGTTTCTTCTAAAAAGTGGCCTATTATCGTTTTCTACATACGCACCTCTTGATCGACGCACAATTATATTATTATTTCTTCATTCTTGTTCATGCCTGATAGTATGATACAGTTATCTGTTTGTAGATACTGCAGACATTAGTTCTGATGTAATGTGCATCTTACTGAATTTGTAGGAATCGAAAGGCTAGAGAAGCCTCCATTCTGCAATCCATAGAGAATGGTGCTCAAACTTTGTTTGATATAGTTTCAAAGACTTACTGTGATGTAGACAGGAAATTGTGGATTCCTGCATCCTTTAATGTTCGCCTCCATGTTGATCATCTGAACTCTCAACATAAACTTCCCAAGGTGAGTGAAAACTGCACTCAACTTCTGTATGTATCATGATTAATCCAGAGCAAGGAGCCTGCATGTTCCATAATTAAAAAAAAAAGGGCAACCTGGTGCATGTAGCTCCCGCTTGCGCAGGGTCCAGGGAAGGGTCCGACCACTTTGGGTCTATAATTAACCCAGGAAAAATACTACAAGTGAGTGGTTACCATTTTGAGAGCTTTTCCTCCTGTGGATGCTCTGAAAGTTCAAAGAAACACAATAACACACCAAATTTCTGAATAATTTATGCTTGATCTTGTAGAAATGTTTATAACCTATACTAGTGTAGGCCTGTAGGGGAAATATTATGGGATGAAAATTTAGCCAGATGCAAATCAGAATGCACCTGAATGTTTTCTGCAATATTTTACACTGTAACAATATCTTTGACGAAAAAACACATCAAAATGTTCTGAAAACAGTCTGCAACTTTTTATCACGTTTCCTTATTTGACAAGCATGCTCTTGTTAGAACCAGTTATTCATTGATTTTGATGATGATTCAGTTTAATTTTCTTGGGGATCACCATGCAGGATTTCTCCTTAGAAATGTTCAGTGGAAGTTGCGATGAATTTATGTCTAGCCTGCAGCAGTGACCGTGAGTGTGAGAAGAAAATCAAACGCTCCTTCTGAGTTTGTATTCCACCTAGGCTGCTCTGTTGAATTATTTGGCCTTTTTTTACACGAAACTAAGCAAAGTGATAATGGGGGTTATGTTATTGAATAAACCAAAACATGTTAGCTATTATCAGAAGTGTACATATCGAGAAGCCCCATTGATACAACATGTTACTCAATTTATGCAGGACTTCTCAACGGAAAAGTTTGAATCGAGCTGCGGAACACATTTCATATTTTGGTGGGGCGTAGCGTATGCCCAAGCCAGGAGCTCGCCGGCCCTCGTCATCGCGGCAAGCGCCCTCGCCGCCGGTGGTCTGGCGATCGCGTATGCCCTCAGGAGGAGCAATGGCAACCAGCCCTAGGATTCTTCTCCGAGACCCGGTCATCCCCATCTCTGAGTGCATGCAGGTGTCGTAAGATCCGAGATTGTTCATGAACTGTGAACTCCCGAGATTGCTCATGATTGCATATTTGTGAACTTTGCTCTGTATACACACAACACAAGGGAGAAGCTCCCGGTGCTACGTTGTGTTCCTCCTAAGCTACAGGAACTTTCGACCTAGAGGTCCATGTGCAGGTGAACCGAATACAGAGACTTTTGCTGAACCGACGCTACCGTTCCATTCTAATCTAAAATAGAAACCTGCTGCGATCTGGGGTTAAGAGGGAGCATGTTAAAATTGCTCGAAAAATAATATTATTAGGAGTACTGCTGACTTTTGCATGTAGTAGAATTAGCAGAGAAGCAAGGATGGACGGTTGCACGTGCCTCCCCGACGTAGCTGCGGTCCAGTGTGTATAAGTAATAAGAGTCCAAGAGCTGCTTCTCTTTATGCCGACGTAGCATGGCCAGTAGCAGCAGCAGCACGGCCAAGCCCATGGAAGCCGTCCGTTCCGGGAGCGTCCTCTCCAATGTGGTCACCGTCCTGCTGCTCCTCTCCTTGGGCTTCGTCTTCGGCATGGTGTACAACGCCAACTTCCAGGAATCCCATCTCACGCCTTTCCTGCAGCCGCTGCCTTCTCTCCTACGGTCGTCGCCGACGCGGTCATCGCCAACTCCGGTGGTAGGGTGCGGCGTCGGGCCACCGTCGCCCTCTCCCACGCCGCCGCAAGCCCCGCCACCGGCGCGAATGGGGTTCGCCGACTTCCTCGCGCCGAGCGGCGGCGGCCTCGCGCACAACATGACCGACGAGGAGCTCTTCTGGAGGGCGTCCATGGTGCCCAGGGTCGCCCTCGTGCCGCGGCGCATCGTGCCCAAGGTGGCCTTCCTGTTCCTGGTGACCGGGGACATGCCGCTGCGGCCGTTGTGGGAGAAGTTCTTCGCCGGGCACGAGGGGCTCTACTCCATCTACGTCCACGCCAGCCCCGCCTACACCGGCTCGCCGCCGGCCGACTCCGTCTTCTACGGCCGCATGATCCCAAGCCAGGTAACCAGCGAAATGCGAAATTAAAATAAGAAAAACGATGCACACACACACACACAAAAAAATAGTGGTTGCGGTGAGCGTGGATCGAACACGCGACCTTCAGATCTTCAGTCTGACGCTCTCCCAACTGAGCTATCCCCACTTGTGCCAATTTACTTGATAATAACCTTTATTTCCAGGTGCTGTTTTGGCTCATAGGTGTAGATAATTTCACGGGTGCATCAGGACATTCCTTGTTCGCACACAAACTTTCGCAAAGAAAGAAATTTTTTGCGGCATGTATAAAAAAGATAAAAAAAATATCTTGTGAATAACTGTAATCATGCATCGAAGATTATCTTTTTTACACAACCACAAAAAATATCTTTTTCACTGAAACTTTGTGCACAAATATATAATGTCCAGATGTACACGCAGAATTTTTTCTTCAAATGTTTTAACTTTTTAGAAGGTGTACTAGACAATGGGTGCATATACACCTATGAGCCAAAGTGAATTTCCGACTTTACGTTTTTTATACACGCAGAACACGAGCTGGGGCAACATGAACCTGGTCGACGCCGAGCGGCGGCTGCTGGGGACGGCGCTGCTGGACCTCGGTAACGCGCGGTTCGCGCTGCTGTCGGAGACGTGCATCCCTCTCCTCTCCTTCCCGGCCGCCTACGCCTTCCTCACTAGCGCCAACGCCAGCTTCATCGACAGCTTCCCCACCCGCAAGCGGCACGCACCCTTTTTCCTCCGCCGCAACATCAGCCGCGCGCAATGGCGCAAGGGGTCGCAGTGGTTCGAGATGGACCGGGAGCTCGCCGTCGACGTCGTCGCCGAGGAGCAGTACATGGCCGTGTTCCGCGGCGACCATGGCATAGCCAACATGTTGGAGCACTACATGCCGACGCTGGTGACCCTGCTGGGCTGGGGCGCGCGCGCCGCCAACCGGACCCTCACCTACACCGACTGGCCGAGACCGGGCCCGCACCCGGCGAGCTACGGCGTGAGGGACGTCACGCCGGAGCTGCTGGAGGGGATGAGGCGAGGGAACGGGGAGTGCGGCTCCGGCGCCAGTGGGGCGGTTGAGTTCTGCTTCATGTTCGCGCGCAAGTTCTCCGGGGATGCGCTCGACAAGTTGCTTGAGCTCGCTCCTAAGGTCATGGGGTTCGGCTGAAATTTTGTATGTACAAGAGTCACTAGTTCGTGTGTGTGTTTTCTGCAAAAGAAAATGTTGTATTTCATTTTTTCGGAAGGCCACGACGCTTTATTAATTATGATGCTAGGAAAACTGATTGAAATTATCACTGATCAAACTTATCAATGTTCTAGTATTCATACTTCATTTATTTCTTTTATCATTTACCTATTCGGGGACGAGCAGGAATTAAGCTTGTGATGCTGATACGCCTCCAACTTATTTATAATTTATGAAGTATTCATGTCATGTTTATAATAATTTTATATGGGTTTGGTGTACTTTTATATTATTTTTACGAAAAAATATATTAATCTAGTGCACAGCATGAGTTCCTGTTTTTTTTGCCTATTTCTTTGTTTTGCAGAAAACAATATCAAACGAAGTCCAAACTTGATAAAAATTTATGATGATTTTTTATGGAGGAAAAGAGACCAACAAAGCTTCCGGGAAGGACTAGAAGATGCCCATGGGAGCCACAAGCTCAAGGGGCGCGCTACCTGATCTTGTGTGTCCTCCAGGAACCTTCCTGGTGTGATTCCAACACGGAAAAATCCTATAAATTCATAAACCCCCTAAAGTTGACCTATATGAGTTATCTGCAGCCGCAATCCTCTGTTCTGAAGCGATCTCATCTAGAGCCATATTCTAACACCCTGTTGAAGGCTTCATCATCTCCGCTACCTCCATGACGAGGAGGGAGTAGTTCACCCTCAGGGCTGAGGCTATGTACCAGTAGATATGCGTTCGATCTCTATCTCATGTTTTTGATTTATCTTGATGTACCATAAGCTTTGTTATGATGTTCTTACTTCTCTATCTTTATTGTGATGAATTGAGTCTTGCACTTTGAAGTTTTGTATGTTGGATTGAATACTTTGAATTTAAGACCACCTAACGCGTGTCTTACTTGTGGGTACTCGTGGTGACAATGGGGTAATTTATCGAGATCATTTGATATATGTTTTGGTAATCAACTTGCAGATTCCTATCATGACATTGGAGTAATCTAAGCATAAAGGTTGATAAACGTTTTCATCATACTTTCTTTAATAGGAACTTTGGAGTGATTTTTTATCACATGTTGAGGGATTATTATATGATTCAATTATGCTAGTACTGTTGACAGATTGCACTACTGAAAATAAGACCCTAGTCCTTGTTTCTAAGCATTGAGACACCGTTTCCACACATTTTTGCTACTTGCTACTTTGCTTTATTTATTTATTCAAATTATAAAAAGCTATTCCTATCATCCATATTACACATCTATCATCATCTATTCGCCGAACTAGTGCACATGTACAATTGACAACTGTATTCGGTGCAGCGGCGGAGCCAGGATTGGAGCAAGCCCCGGGCCCAAAAAAATTTGTCGTGAGGAAAAAACTTAATGTCGGCTTTTAGCTACCTCAAAAGATACCTAAAACAAAATATGGCTAAATTGCACAAAATATTTAGACTTTAAACTCAATGCTTAACAATACAACAAAATAGATAAAAAAACATGGCCAAAACTACGAAGAACAGTATGTGATAAAAAAGAGAGTACCAAATCAATGGTTTGCTTCATCACTCACATAACCTCATAAATGGTGGAAGAAGAGCCAACACCTTCAAAGCATCAAAAGCAATTTTTATAAGATAAAGCATAAACATCAAGAGAAACAATTATCGTTGATACAAATCTAAAAACTTACCACTTCGATGAGGTAAATGCCCTTTGCAACACCTATATAAGTTCCTTGGATCAAGACAAGCAATGCATCTTAACAATTGGGTAGATCTTTAATCTTTCTTTTCTACGATATGAAATAAAATTGGCATTTACATCAAAATACCCTAGATATATGACTGCATACATACACATTATTTGAATTAAATTCTAGTTCGAGTAGTTTACACACTGATACATCATACAAGTAAAACATGTACAAGTGGAATTGTGAAAAGCTTCAGTGAGGAAACAGACAAAACATCAAAGAAAATACAAGGTGCAGCAACCCGCAATGAAACAACGGGCATGGGATGATGCGCCACACGGGCGATCGATGCACGAGACAGGATGCGGCGACCGGAGCCCCAGAGGCCAGAGTAGGGGGAAAGGCGGCGGGGGGGGGGGGGGGGGGTATCTGGTGCACCAAGACAATTGGTGCTACCGGTGCACTGGACCCCGTTACATATTTAAAAACGTTTAAAAAAACTGAAAACAATTTAGTACATTGACACAACATCAGTGTATGTCGTCACAAAAATTCAAATCAAAATTCAAAACACTACTTGAGATACAAAAATGACAAGTTTCACATAAATGTGCTAATGAGCTACAACTGAAGCCCAACTCGTGTTATGTACTATTCAGTGTCAAATTTGTCATTTTTGTATCTCGAGCAATGTTTCAAATTTGATTTGAATTTTTTTGACAACATACATTAATGTCGTGTCAATGCAGTAATTTTTTTATGATTTTTTCCAACATTTTTGAATGTGCAATGGGGGACCGGTGCACCGGTAGCACAAATTGCCCCGGTGCACCAGATACATCCCGGGGGGGGGGGGGGGGGGGGGGAAGGGGGAGCGGGGTCGAAGGCGAAGCCACGGCAGATGGCGGCACGAACGCTGGAGTATGGAGATCGATCGTGCCACTCGTCTTGCCTGCGTGTGACCCGGCGACCGGCGGGGCCTCATACGTCTCCAACGTATTTATAATTTATGATTGTTCCATGCTATTATATTATCTATTTTGGATGTTTTATATGCATTAATATACAATTTTATATTATTTTTGAGACTAACCTATTAACCGAGAGCCAGTTTCTGTTTTTTTCCATGTTTTAGAGTTTTGCAGAAAAAGAATACCAAACGGAATGAAACTTTCGCGATGATCTTTCTTGGACCAGAAGCAAACCATGAGACTTGGAGATGAAGTCGGAGACGCAACGAGGCGGCCACGAGGGTGGAGGGCGCGGCCCCTACCTCGTGGGCCCCTCGTGGGTCTCCTGACCTAGTTCCTTCGCCTATATATACGATTATACCCTGAAAACATCCAGGGGAGCCACGAAACCACTTTTCCACCGCCGCAACCTTCTGTACCCGTGAGATCCCATCTAGGGACCTGGTGTCCTGCCGGAGGGGGATTCGATCACGGAGGGCTTCTACATCAACACCATTACCCTTCCGATGAATCTTGAGTAGTTTGCCACAGACCTACGGGTCCATAGCTAGTAGCTAGATGGCTTCTTCTCTCTCTTTGATTCTCAATACCATGTTCTCCTTGATGTTCTTCGAGATCTATACGATGTAATATTCTTTTGCGGTGTGTTTGCCGAGATCCGATGAATTATGGATTTATGATCAGATTATCTATGAATATTATTTGGTTCTTCTCTGAATTCTTATATGCATGATTTGATATCTTTGCAAGTCTCTTTGAATTATCGGTTTAGTTTGGCCTACTAGATTGGTTTTTCTTGCAATTGGAGAAGTGCTTATCTTTGGGTTCAATCTTGCGGTGTCCTTTTCCAGTGATAGTAGGGGCAGCAAGGCACGTATCTATTGTTGCCATCGAGGATAAAAAGATGGGGTTTTCATCATATTGCTTGAGTTAATTCCTCTACATCATGTCATCTTACTTAATGTGTTACTCCGTTCTTTATGAACTTAATACTCTAGATGCATGTTGGATAGCGGTCGATGTGTGGAGTAATAGTAGTAGATGCAGAATCATTTTGGTCTACTTGACACAGACGTGATTCCTATGTTCATGATCACTGCCTTAGATATCGTCATAATTTTGCGCTCTTCTATCAATTGCTCGGCAGTAATTTGTTCACCCATCATATTATTTGCTATCTTGAGAGAAGCCATAAGTGAAACCTATGGCCCCCGGGTCTCTTTTGCATTATATTGAATCTCTTCTCCATCATACTAGTTTCCGATCTACTATTTTGCAATCTTTTACTTCCCGATCTATAAACAAAAAATACCAAAAATATTTACTTTACCGTTTATCTATCTCTATCAGATCTTACTTTTACAAGTAACCGTGAAGGGATTGACAACCCATTTATCGCGTTGGGTGCAAGTTGTTGATTGTTTGTGCAGGTATTCGGTGACTTGTGTGTTGTCTCCTACTGGATTGGTACCTTGGTTCTCAAACCGAGGGAAATACTTACTCTACTTTGCTGCATCACCCTTTCCTCTTCAAGGGAAAAACTAACGCAAGCTCAAGAGGCAGCAGGGCCGCACGAGGGTTGCGTCTCCTTTTTTTTAGCATGTCAGCGTTAGCGCTACATCTCTTCAGCCTCGTGGATCGTGGGTGGGTTACCTCATGCATGCGTTTGTTTCTGACAAGACAACCTAGCAAGGCTTTGGGCCTTCTTTATTTATTGGGCTGTACCCCGGGCCTGGAAAGCAACCTATATAAATTGTAGCCTATAAATTTTTGCAAGCCTAGGGCCTGGACCCTGGGTGCCCGGGGCCCAGATCTGCCCCTGATTGGGTGTGTTGGGGTCTTGGGGACATAAGAGACTCTTTATATTTGCTTGCATGGTTGTTTGAGAGAGACCATTTTCATCCTACACCTCTAATGGAATGATAAATTTTAGATCATCCACTTGAGGGAAATTTTTGGCTGTCATATAAAACTTTGCGCTTGAAGGCCCAACAGAGTCTTTAAGAATAAAAATGCGTAGTAGACATCAACCTATTTCTGGCGTCAATGCCAGGGAGGTGAGTGCTTGAAAGTATATTTTTCTATCTTGCAACTTAATCTTTTAATTTCTTGTTTATTCACTAGTTTCCTTCGCCCCTCTTCCGTTCGTCTTTTTCGCTTGCTTCTTGTGTGCTTGTATGTTGGATTGCTTGCTTTGTCACGACGGCTCAAGATAATACCAAATTGTGTGACTTTTCCAATACCAACAACAATGATTTTATTAGCACTCTGATTGCTCCCAGTACTAATGCTGAATCTTGTGAAATTAATACCGCTTTGCTGAATCTTCTTATGAAAGATCAATTTTCTGGCCTTCCTAGTGAAGATGCCGCATCCCATCTAAACAATTTCGTTGATTTGTGTGATATGCAAAAGAAGAAAGATGTGGATAATGATATTGTTAAATTGAAGCTATTTCCGTTTTTCGCTTAGAGATCGTGCTAAAACTTGGTTTTCATCTTTGCCTAAAAATAGTATTGATTCGTGGAATAAGTGTAAAGATACTTTCATCTCTAAGTATTTTCCTCCCGCTCAGATTGTCTCCCTTAGGAACGATATTATGAATTTTAAGCAACTTGATCATGAGCATGTTGCACAATCTTGGAGAGGATGAAATTGATGATACGTAATTGTCCTACACATAGTTTGAATTTGTGGATGATTATACAAAAAAATTATGCCGGATTGAATTTTGCTTCTAGAAATCTTTTAGATTTGGCCGCGGGAGGCACTTTTATGGAAATCACTTTAGGAGAGGCCACTAAGCTCCTAGATAATATCGCGATAAATTATTCTCAATGTCACACCAAAAGATCCACTAGTAAAAAGGTTCATGCGATTGAAGAGATTAATATTTTGAGTGGAAAGATGGATGAACTTATGAAATTATTTGCTAATAAAAGTGTTTCTTCTGATCCTAATGATATGCCTTTGTCCACTTTGATTGAGAATAATAATGAATCTATGGATGTGAATTTTCTTGGTAGGAACAATATTTGTAACAACGCATATAGGGGTAATTTTAATCCTAGGCCGTTTCCTAGTAATTCCTCTCATAATTATGGTAATTCCTATGACAATTCTTATGAAAATTTCTCATCCCGATCCTCCCACTCGGGGGCTTAGCTGCGACCCCGAACTCGCCTAAGTCGCAAAGATCCTTTGAGCTACGTCACAAGTACAACGTACGCTCCATCCCATGAGGTGTTGACTGAACACCACGTCTGAGCTGCGTCACAAGTACAATGTACGCTCCATCCCGATCCGCAAGGACGACGAGGTGTCGACTGAACACATCGTCAGACCCACTCGAGGAAAGGTGAAAAGATCAAGTTCACTCAGAATTGAAAGACATTCAGAAGCAATAAAAGGAAAAGCCATGATATTCAAGAGAAACCAAGTTCAGATAAATCCCGCGAAAGTTTGGAACCGTAACGGGCAGAAGTACTCAGGCATCAAGCCTGAAAGGGTTTAACGGTTACATAACCACTCGGCATTCCGAGGCAAATAAATGTGGGGCATAATGTTTTGTTCACTCGGTAGGAGAAGGACTTGCTGGATCACAAAAGTTGTCAAGGTCGATGCTGCCTATGATGCGAGTGGCGGCGTCAAGGAAGGTGTCCATAAAGGACTGGAAACTGAGCTTTTTGGTGTTGGCAACCTTGAGGGCCGCCAGCTTGTCTTCTCTGACATCCTTGCAGTGCACTCGGACCAATGACAGGGCGACATCGGCGCCACAACGAGCAGTTGACTTCCTCCATTGCTGCACTCGACCAGGGATTTGATTCAGTCAAGTCATCGGAGACTCGAGATCCTGTGAGAGTTCCTCCTGAGGCCAGAGTTCAGCATCAATCCGCGTCATTGCCGCCTTCAGTCGAGCGAGATAATCCACATCACTGTCCAGGCGAGACTCCAACCGCAACACATTCATTGCAACGTCATCTTTGACAGTAGAGTTTACGGGGTCAAGACCTGTCTTGACCCGCCCAGTTTCTGCTTCGAAGTCTTGACAAAGTTCTGCGCAATCGGAAAAGCAGTGAGTCGACAGTTTAACAAGACATGTCAGTCGACGTCAACAAATCAGTCAAACAAGAGGAAATACCTTCAAGCTTCAAGACCAACTTCGCAACAAGCTGCCCAGATAAGACTCCAATTCACCCTTCTTGGCCTTGAGACTTCCAACTTCGTCAGTCAAGCTTTCATTGTCCTTCTTCAGTCGCGCAACCTCCTGGTTGGCTTCAGAAACGACAGTCTTCAACTTGGAGTTCTCCTCTTCCAACTTGTTGACTGAGGCCAACTTCTTGTCCACAAGTGCTGTTTTCTCTCGCGCTTCCTTCTGAGCCGCGGCAAGGTCTTGATCCTTCTTCTCTAGAGCCTGCTTCATTTCCTCTAAAGAAATAACATTCTTCAGAGAGCTTGGAGTTGACGGTTTTCACTACGTACATCTGTTCGAGTGGAGTCACTCGGTTCAAAGAGATTAAAAGAAAAGAGAGAGAGAGAGTCATAAGGCCAATCGACGAATTGTTACCTCCCATGGTAGCTGCTTCGTCCTGCGCTTTCTTGAGATTCTTCTTGGCCAGATCCAGATCTAAGTTAAGGCTGATCTGCTTCTTCTCCAGTTCAGCAAATTGAGCTCCAAGATCACAAGACCTCTGCAGTCAGCAAATAAGACATGTCAGTCGACGAGAACGAAAGTCAATCATAGCGAAAATTGCTCTAAGACTACCGCCAAATCAAACATTCAACAGTAGTCTCGGTGGGTGCACTTAGCGTGCCCCCACTAGTCCGTTACACTCAGCATGGTCTGCCCAGCTTGAGTAAAAAAAAGAGATTCTCAGACCTCAGCCGACTACCAGCAGTCGACTGCGGTCTCGGGGACTACACCCAGTGGGTGCACTCTGCGTGCCCCCACTGGTTCCGAAAAACACTCGACTCAACCTGGTCGACTCAAGTGGAAGAACTATTCAACTCTAAGTCAGAAACACCCCAGTGGGTGATTGGATGCGAAATGCAGACCCATGATAGATGCACATAAAAGGTTCCAAATCGCTCATCCAAGGACACCCTACGGACAATGAAGCAACAGTCACAACTATCAATAGCCAAGAGACCAGTCGGAAACCAACTAACCTTGACGTTGGCTTGCAGAGCGGTGCTCGCGTTGTAGGCAACTTGGACGGCCTCGTGCACTACCTTCATTTGCTCCATCACGAGGTTTGCCTGGAGAAGGGCCTCCCTGGCGGCACTCGGCGGGTTGTCTGGAGTATGATATGCAACAAAGAGCGATGACGGCAACACAGTCGGAGCAATCACAGGGTCTGAAGCATGGAGGTGTACAGGAGCGCCAGAGACCTGAACAGTCGATGCCGAGGGATGGTCAGTCGACAGTGGATTGGCAAAGGTAACATTGGCCCGAGCTAGATCTCCAGATCGCTAGACCACCGTCTCAGGCACTGATGTCGACTGAGGCACCTGACCCTCGGTTGTTCTCCCGCTTGAGGCCCTGCCCCTCCTTCTCCTCTCTCTTAGAGGCACTTCCTCTTCATCATCGGAAAGTTCAATGACGTCCCGCGGAGCTGCAACAAAAAACAACCTTAAGAGTTCAATCGACCAACAACCCAGTCGGCAGAAAAAAATTCAAGATGGCCAGAGCATACAAGCTTTGGAAGTGGCCGCGTCATCAGTCTCCTCATCACCTGGGGCCTTGTCAATGTCCATGGAAGTCGCAGAAGTTGCAGCACTGAAAAAGTTCATAATCCACTCGGTCAGAGCAGAAATATGAGTTGGTAGAAGAAAACGCGGAAAGATAGAATACTCACCCAGAGGCAACATGAACATCCATCTTGATCTTGGGCAAGGTCTTCCGAGGCTTCGAAGGGGCGACCTTCTCCGTTGGCTCCGGAGTCGAAGTACGAGTGCGCTTGTGTGCTTGGGTACTCGGAGCCACGGTCTTGCCACGCCCGCCCGCTGGATCTTGGAGTTGTTTGGATCAATGCTCCGAGCAAGGTGGTGAGTCGACTACCTCTTCGTCTTCTGATTCATCACTTTCTTCCTCATCGTCATCTTCTGGAGATTGCCAGTCGCCGCTCTCTTCTGCGCTGTCCTCGCCCTCCTAGTCTTGCTCCAGAGCTTGTTCACCGTTGGGCATTGATTACATTTTAGTATAAACCTACAAGACGAGAAGCCAATTAAATATTAGTCAGATTCAGAAACAGTTGCAAGACAGACTGAAGTACACTTGATAGCGAAAATCAGACCTTGTCTGGCTGGTTGTTGGTGTCGAATGTATCGACTCTCCTGGCTCTCCTGGGGTTGTCCTTGTTTCCTGTAATGCCCTTCAGCCACAGGGCCACCGTCTCATACGTAACCTCCTCTGGGTGAACTCGGGCGGTGTCGTTGACTCCCAAATACATCCACATTGAGTAGTCACGAGCTTGGAGCGGCTGGATGCATCGACTAAGAAACACCTGCAATAGATCCATGCCAGTTACACCCCGACGGACCAACTGGACCACTCTCTCGACCAACATGTTCGTTTCCACCCTCTCCGCAGCAGTCACTTTCAGTGAGGAAGGTTGTTGGGCACGATCTAGGGAAAAAGGGGGAAGACCGGTCGACTAACCAGGAGTCGCAATATCCTAGCAATTGAACCAGGTCGATTGCCAACCCCTGACTGACTCGGGAAGTGTCATGGGAGGGAAAGCACTCCTCTTCCTCATCTGAATCCCTAGACCCCCGCACATCTGGATCACGTGCGTCCTCTCGTCACTCAAATTTGCTTTCTTCACAGCCTGGGAGCGAACTGCGAAGATGTGTTTGAAGAGACCCCAGTGCGGTCGACAACCCAGGAAATTCTGACACATGGACACAAACGCGGCGAGGTACGTGATGGTGTTGGGGGAGAAGTGGTGGAGCTGAGCACCGAAAAAGTTCAAGAAGCCCCGGAAGAAAGGATGCGGAGGAAGAGAAAAGCCACGGTCGACATGGGTAGCAAGCAGGATACACTCACCCGACCGCGGCTGAGGCTCCGTCTCCCCCTCCGGCAATCTCGCGGCCCCGACAACGATCAAACCGGAGGTCGCCAGCTCTTCGAGATCCTCTTGCCGAAGCGAAGATCGGATCCAATATCCCTGGATCCAACCCAGCGACAGCGCAGACCTCGACGACGATCCCTGATTCGTCTTCTTGCCTTTCGCCGCACCCGTCACCTTTTTCGCGTGCTTCAGCACCACCGTCTTCTCCTTCACCATGGTGGCAGGCGGCGCGCTAGCGGGGCGGCGACGTCGAGAGCGGAGGAAGATGCAGCGGAGGCGGAGAAAGAAGAAGGGGATTGAGGGCGCATAGTGCAGACGCCTCGGCCCCGATGCCTTTTGAGGACCCACTTCCGAGTGGCTGACGAGTGGGCCCGTGCAATCTGTCAAATCCCGCAACAGTCGCACGCCGGATACTGTCTATCCGCCCCGCTTACTTCGGCACGCCCCGCCTCGCGCGCTTCCCCAAATTTTCGAATCCCATGAGATCCGAGATCCGCAGTAACCAATCGCGCCGAAGATTTCGCATCGAAGCAACACTCGACAAGTAACAACATGATTACACTCAACAACTTCTGAATCGATCAAGGCGACTGAAACGAAGCCGAAGCTTCAGCATAAGCCTCCAATCCAGCATGGATACTTGTGAAGCACGAGAGCCAAGGCTGGACCAACGTCAACCTTCTTTTCACTCGGTCCTCAATCCATTCGGGGGCTAAAGATGATGATATAGACCTAGGGTAGGGTCATATGCCTGACCTATACACCCCACCCAAGGTCACTACCCTAGAAGAAAAGACATTCAAAGAGCAGCAGAGGGTATCAATTGAGGTAGTCGAGTGCAATCCACTCGACCAATCATCTCACTCGGATACCCCTCGCTCCTACACTCGCTCGACTAAGACCCGGTCACTCGACTATACAGAAGACCACTCGACCCACAGGAGACCAGGAGTCACTAAGGACGGCAACGGTCAGGCGTTCACTCCGTAGTGTTTAAGGTCATTAAATACACTTTATAGCTGGCGTTACCAGTAACGCTCTGTCTTAATGTACATTGAACCCCTGTAATGGAGGTGGGCTGGGGTTCTGGCGTACTCTATATAAGCCACCCCCCTCCTCTGGGACAAGGATTCGCACCCCTTATAACACACACACACCATATTCCAGTCGACCGCCTCAGGGCACCGAGACGTAGGGCTTTTACCTCCTCTGAGAGGGGCCTGAACTCGTAAACTCGTGTGTGCATCCTCGCCGTAGCTAGGGCATTGCCTCCTCATACGTACCTCCTATTTTTAATGTCAGACTTAGTACCACGACAGGTATACCATCCTCTTTTATCTTAACTAGTGGTTGGGGCGTCATCCAATGGCGCTTCGCTTCCTGAAAGGAAGTTTGTGCGGTGCGAGGTAGGGTGCCACACTTTTCATTGAATTTGAGCTTTGATTGACAACACACATATATGTACAGCTGATGCATTACATACGATGGCTTGTCCAAATTCAGCAAATAAACAAACAATCTTAACACTATATCTACCAGATGCTCCTGTTCATCATGTCGCTGTATTGCAGACTCTAGACTTGTCGCTGCAGTTCATCTACACGTTGAACTAACGCCCTCCGCCGACCCCACCGAGCCGACACTCACCTTCATCATTGCCTACTCGAGGGGGGTGGAAGCAGAATGCTGGTATCTCGTCGACTCAGAATTCTTGCATGCCGTAGTGCAGCCAGTGGTTGAGCCTGCCGCCGAGGTCGACGCTGCTGTGTTGCACTGTCTTGACCAGCAGGAGGACCGCGCTACCCCCATGCACACCCAGATCACCACCAGCCGCAGCAGCTGCCACGTCCGTCGGCTGATCAAGACCTTCCTCGTTGTCTTGCATCATTTTTCTCAAACCTAGATGAATCCCATTTGATTTTGATCAAAACCAACTAATCTATTACATCAGCAAGGAACATATATAGTCCCTCCATCACTTTTTTATGAACGGAGGGAGTAGTAAGTAAGAACTCCGGGAACAAGAAAGAAACAAATTAGGCAAGGCGAATACCGAGAATTAATATCTGGCGAGAAAAAAAAACATAAGAATAAGATTTGGTGGGGTGCAGGGAGGCAGGATTGGCCTGTAACTCACCAACCACTGAATTCGTCCACTCAATGTCTCCCATTCAAATGTGTTGTTCATTATGTATCACCAAAAATCAGAGAAGATTGTCTCGAAATGAATCAAGTAAACAAAATTGGTCTCAATGGAAACAAAAGGACATAGTAATGTATCTATGAGAGTGATGATGATTCTCATTTTTATTATGTGTTATCCCTATGCCAATATCTCTACTAATGAATAACATATAGTACAATTAGTAGCAGTGCAAAAAATTGCGTCACCAACAATGAAGTGCCTAAACCTGTAGAGAATCTGACCAAATTCAGAAACCTAATTAAATTTTTTGAGGCAAAGTTCATGTATTATCTACCAGCTATTTAGGCTCTATTGCATTGGGTGATTAAAATATAGCAACTATCATGTAGCAGCAAGAACTGAGTTTTTTGTTAAACCTAATTAAATTGCACAAAGAGTAATCGTGACTGCGGCCATCAAAGTTCAACTGATAGTGTTTCGCTTTTGCGAGTAGAACTTGGAGCCAAAGCAAGGAAGAGAAATATCTTAACGGAGGAAGAGTCGGCCAACATACTGTTAGAAGCTAAAATAACTGGAAAATATTGCATGCCTGGAAAGTTCATTACCATCATCATAAAGATGAGAACAAATACCTGAGCACTCAATTGGTGAGTGCAATAATCCTATCAGGAGGAAAAAAAATACCATTAAGCAAAGACTCGCATGATCCACTGGTGAGTGCAATAATCCTACCAGGAGCCCTCCCGCTGGCAAAAGCCGAGATCCATCGTGCCTACATGGCTCTAAGGCCAAAGAAGAGGAAGCCACCCTGTGGCGACGCCGATGGGATCGGAGGCGAGAAATCCCTTATCGCCCTGGCAATACGCACAAGGCGAAGGGTACAAGAAAATGGACTATAGCCCATAAATTTTAACAACATCCATCAATGTAAAAAAAAGTATAATTTGATTTTTCCGTGGTGTGATGAAATAAGTTTTAGTACAAGTTCAGTCATGTAAGATTCGTAAAGTTCAGGGCCTCTTTGATTCGTGGGATTTTGAAAACGTAGGAATAGGAAAAGTATAGGGTTGGAGTGGCATGCCCACTTGAATCCTATAGAATTTGCAATGCGTGTCTGATGCCACAGGAAAAATAAAGAAATTATAAAAATATGTTGGAGTGGATGTTAGATTCTCTATGAAATGTAGTATAAAAAATTCCATAGAGAAAATTTCTATGGGATCCAATCCTATGAATCAAATGATCAACATAGAAAAAAGTCCAAAGGATTTCAATCCTCCAGAAATCCTGCAAAATTCCTTTGAATCAAAGGAGCCCTCAAATGGATACGACACTGTTAATCATGTATTTTTTCGTAGTATGTTTCAAAAATCCTGAGAATCAAATAAACCAGTAATACACATCCGCAAGATCGTGTGTTACACTTGCAGTCAACGTTAACTGGTTGCTTCACCAAAAAAGGGATTATTGAACCGTTGAACATACGCAGGGTTGCAGATCGATCGATCGGTTACTCGAGTGAAAACGATCGAGCTCAAGTTGTCAGGCAGGGGCAAACAACTTGGGAGCGAGGTCGAGCAGGGCGTCGAGAGCCTCCGGCTTGAACTTGCGCGCAAACACGGCGCACACCTCCGCCACCCCGCCGTTGTAGTAGCAGTCGCCGTAGCCCCGCCTCATCTCCTCGAAGAGCTCCTCCGTGACCTCGCTGCCGTTGTGGCTCTTTGGGTGCTGCCCCACCGGGTGCCGCCAGTCGGAGTAGGTGACGGTCCGGTTGGCGTTCCGGCTGCCCCAGCCCAGCAGGCTCGCCAGCGTCATGGGATAGTGCTCCTCCAGGTTGCGGACCCCGTGCTTGCCGTTCCGGAACACCGGGCCGTAGTAGGTCTCGTCGGACACCACCTCAAGCGCGAAAGCGCGGTCCATCTCGAACCACTGCGCGCCCTTGCGCCACTGCGCCAGGCTGATGTTCCGCTCGGCGAAGAATTCCCGGTGCCGCGCGCGCCCGTCCCGGCGGTCGAAGCTATCGACGAAGCTGGTGTTGGATCCGGTGAGGTAGGCGTACAGGACCGGGAAGCCGAGGATGGGGATGCACGACTCGGACAGCAGCGCGAACCGCGCGTTGGCAACGTCCAGCAGCGCGTTTCCCAGCAGCCGCCGCTCCGCGTCCATCAGGTTGATATTTCCCCAGCTCGTTCTCTGCATGATACCATAGTTATAAATAGCGCGCTACGCCTCTTTACGACATGCCTCTTTACGACATACCTCTTCTAAACGCTATAGCATTGCTATTTAAAATCTTTATTTATGTGTTTAGATCAAAATTTCTTAACGCAAGACCTTCTGTAAACGCCACAGCTCTCTATTTAAAACCATTAACATGCACACCGTCGGCTATCGACATCGTCGGTTGAGGTCGACGGGGACGACAAATGTGAAGTGTTAGCCGCGTACCTGGCTCGGGATGATGCGGCCGTAGAACGGGGAGTCAGGCGGCGGCGAGCCGGTGTAGTCGGGGCTGGTGTGCACGTAGATGGAATAGAGCCCCTCATGGCCCTCGAAGAACTTGTCCCATAGGGGACGCAGCGGCACGTCCCCCCTCACCAGGAACAGGAAGGCGACCTTGGGAACGATCCCGTGCTTGGGCGTGCTCTTGATCCTCGGCACCATGGACGCCCTCCACATCAGCTCCTCGTCGGTCATGTTGTGCAAGGCGCCGCTGCCACTCTCCATTCTCCGTCTCTCCAATGACGGCGGGGTCGGCTCGGGAGGGGGCAACGACGGAGGCAGGATGCATGGTACAGCTTCTGGCGTTGTCGGTGGCGTTTGCAGCCGAGAGGCAGGCAGCATCAATGGCGACAGGAAGTTGTGGACGTAGAAGTTGTCGAAGGTGACGTTGGAGACCAAGCCTAGCACGTATGCCAAGCAGAAGACGAGCAGCATAGGCACCACGTTCACGCGGCCGCTGCCGGCCGCCATGGGCTTCTTCATGGCCTAATCGCTAGGCTTGGAGCATGCGTGTAAGCTACCGAGAAGTTGATGCTCCTTCCAGTTGGCTATGCTTCGAACGATTAGACCACTAGTACTGCGCTGACATGCGACGTTGAATTCAGCCTTCGTTTATATGCATGTTAGTACTAGCTTGCTCTTGAAAAAGGTGGTAGCTTAAAATCAACTAAACACGAAGATTTGCGGAATTGGACTTGCATAGTGCTAAAACGATAAATTTCTTGAAATTGGCTCGTGCAAGTCTGAAAAGGTTCTCAAATTGGAGTACGATTCCGCTTCAACTTCGAGCTCGAAGGTATGGAGTATGCATGATTATCAATCGGATGTTAGCAAAAGCACATTTTGCATATCCTTCAAGAATTTTTTCGACAAAGGGTGAATTTTATTAGCTCAAAATGAAGCATCAAGAAGAGACATAACACAATAAACGCACACCCGGCCTCTGCATAGCTAGGATGTACATAACCTACACCAACTCACAGACACGAAAAAACACCGACAACAAGCAAAGTCATAGAAAACCAAAGCTATGTGAAGGCGAGGAAAAAACCCCAAAGTGATCAGACTTGTGATCGGCACACAACCATGACCATATCCGCACCAACCATCTCTTGACACCACATGGACAACGAGGTTCTTCAACAGCAACGCCTTCAGGAAGGGAGCGACACTCAGTTACCATCGTCACCGGATCCAACCACAAGGCCAGAATCTAGGTTTTCACCCTGAAGAATCAGTCCGAGCCTATCCAAGCAATGCCTTCAACAAGGTAACAACGTAAAAAACATTGCCACTGCCAGGTATAACCACTCGGGTCTGACCTAGGCTTTCACCCTGGAGCTCAAGACTGGGTGCTCGAGTATCACCATCATCGAAGTCGCTCATGTGTTGTCGCCGCCACTTTTCCACGATCCCAACAGCTACATGCGATGTGACCGCCATCACTACGCAACCATTCCTCTGGGTCAAGCCATCGTATATAATTTGAATCTCACCGCCAAAGAATTAAAACGGAAATCATTATAACCGGGATCTCTTTGCGCCTGTTTGCTATAAAGGTGCGTTTAGTTATCTGCACATCATTATAACCGAGGTCGGGCGTTGCTTAAACGTGACACATTTTATAGCACAAGGTCAATAGCTAGATGAAACTTGAAAATAACACAAGCAAACAGCGAGGAGACGGAAGATCACGGCAAAGGAGACGTGCAAGTAAATTGCGGGAGTGGCTATCCCTAGTTGACTAAATATATATTTTGGCTCTATCGAACCAGGCGATCCAAATCGTACGCCCGCAAAAAGCTAGAAACAACAAGGAGCTCTGACTACTAATTGAGCAGAAAAGAACCGATAAAGTTCATAAGGGAACATCATTCATCATCAAAAACCAACCACATCGGTAACCTCACAAACTCACTCGTCGCCGTCCGAATTGAAAACCCACATGACAAGCTCGAGCCGCCTAGCTAAACAAGATACGGAGCGCAACAACATTTGGCTGCCGTGACTTTCAGATACACGTCGTTGCACGCCCGCTGATACTTCTTCCTTTTTCATTTACTTTACATATTAGATTATTAGATTTGACTGAAGTCAAACTTCGTAAAGTTCGATCAAGTTTATAAAAAAGAATATAAACATTTATCATAACACATCTATATGATGTGAAAGTTCATTTGGTAATAAATCTAATGGTATTGATTTGTTATTGTATATATTAAAATATTTTTTATAAATTTTGTCAAAGTTTACAAAGCTTGACATTGATCAAAGCTAATACACGGACTAGGTAAAAACGGAGGGACTACTATCATAGTCCCGGCATCGACTGCTTGCACCACAAGCCGCATTGGCGCCACACCCCCTTGGACACGACACTTGGGCGAAAAGGGGTCAATGTGTTTGGCTCTATAGAATTGAAATAATTTTGCTAAGTCTCAATCGACTGACAGTTTATTATGTCTCAGTCAATGCTATGGTCCTTCGATTTTGTATGAAGATTCGTACAAAAAATTTCTTGTTAGTTTTTTCTTTTTTCTTCTTATACTATATCACTTGACTGAAACTTGGTTAAGTCTCAGTCGACTGAGACCTAACCACACCCAAATTGAAAAGTAGATTGAGCCGAAAGAAACAAAAATAATTGTCCAATGTACTCTTTTCTTAGCAACTACACCCTCCTTCCTTTTTATAAGGTGTATTTGTTTTCTTATAAAATTTCAGAATGTCATAATTCCTTTTTTAGACCTCCAGGAAAAAGGAAAGTATATCTCTCCTGATTGTCTATATCTCTTCTTGTAGCAAAAAAAGGAAACTATCCCTCTATCGGTTGCATGTATCTTACTTTCCTGTACCAATCGATTTACTTGCTACTAACCTACAAATTTGCCAAGGGTAATTTCGTCCTAACATGTCTATAATTATGTGCCTTGGTTACTGTGTTGAAAATAGTACACCTTACATAAAGGAATGAAGGGACCCACTTGTCATCGGTAATTTTCACTGCCCATATATTTTCCTCACCACTCCTCTTATTTTCGCTGCTCTCTAGACTTGGTGCATCAATTATAACTGGTTCTAGTAAAAAAAACTGAGCACCTCACCCCACAATGTTTAGCACCAAGCTTTGATCAACATTGGCCATGCTCTAAGTCGCACCAACATCCGAGGCCACTACTCCGACATATAATTCAAACTATCCCTTGGGATAGGTCACTGGGCTAGGTTCATCTGGGCTTGCATCTGACATACAATTCAAAGACTGACCAAGGTTTGAGCTAGGTTATCTGACAGGGCTCCTGCACTCTTGAACATCTGCCATCCAAGCCATGTCGCGCGACACATCGGTGTCGCCTCAACCATGCCCACCAATCCACATATACATGAAACACTTTGACACCTGACTACTAGGGAAAAGGCTAGCAGCAACGCGGGTTTTAGGTGTATCAGTAGTGCGGGGAGGGGCGCTACTAATAAGGCGCTACAGCTAACACATAGCAGTAGCGCGTGGTCACCGACGCTACTGCTACACAAGTGTAGCAGCAGCGCGGTTATTGGAAGCTCGCTACTGCTAGTAGCTCTAGCGCGCTTTGCAACGACGCGCTACTGCTATCGCGGCGCTGCTGCCAACTTTTATACACTCGCTACTGCTAATTTAACAAGTTTTTTGTTTTTTTTGGCATATTTGTTTTGTATTTGAACAAGCTTTATAGAAGAATCTTTAGCATATAGAAATGTCATCATGATACACATACAAATGCCTGCGAGACCACAAATGTAATCATAGCATATACATACAAATAGTCTCATCATAATCATCATCCAACACAAAGTGGTCTCTCGCCATCATCTCGAAAATAGCGATATAAGTCCTCGATTACTTGCAAATACATCGTCATCCATCTAAACAATGGTATACGCGAGAAGAGCTATCACTTTGAGTACATGAGTTCGTATCCCTCTCTCGCATTAGCGTGAACCTAAACTAACTATTGCCTGTCGCTCGGAAACCGGAAACCGGTAACACCTGGGCCTGACACTCCGGCCACTCGTCGTATATATACTCCTGGCGTAGCACTTCTTCACCATCGATGATCTATGCACCTGCATCGTCACATGAGTCGATGATATGCAACATATATAGTTGAGCAACAGAAAGAGACAGACTTGACAAAAATAGAAACAACATATCATAAGCATAAATAACAAAGTTCATCGTACCCAAAATGCCCTAACTAGAGTGATCTTCGCTAGTCGAGGAGGACGGTTTAATTACATCATAAATAAAGTTTCACTGTGCATAACTCAAAGTTTTGTCATACAGAAAGTATGGACTAAACAGACACATTGTCATATATCGACAATCACTCCAACATGCCGTGCCATCCATCGAGGTCAGGGAGATAGTCCCCGAGCATAGTGAAAGGCTTCATGTCGAGACGTTGAGAGGCTACCCATGTTCGGACGTCTTCCCACGACATTTGTCCTTCTTCGTAGAACATCCCCGTTTTTCTGACGTCCTCCTTCATGATGATTTGGGCAAGTTCGCGCTGGATGTGATAGAACTCAGCTCGAAGTCGATGATCCTCGATATCTCCTACGTCCTTTGCCCATTGCAGAATATGGGCATCGCCGGATCTAGGTGACATGCGAAGGTTCTGGTGATCCCGTCTGTACTCCAGCATGTGGTGTAGGACATAGAATCCATCATTAAGAGAATCGCTCGGTTGCTGGATGTAGCAGAAGTTGGTCTTATGGGCGAAGGCGACCCTGCCGCCCCTTCTCTTCTTGTCCCTGACCTCTCCAACCCTTGCTTGGTAGTAAAACATAGCACTGTCGAGAACATCCTTGATGTGGGTGTAATCCTTTTTGTGAATGTTCTTCAACGAGTCCAAGTAAAGAGCGTGGGAGAATTGGGGGTATAGGATGATGAGGACGGCGCGCCCGCCGCTGCGCAAAATAAGTACACCTCAAATTACTTAGCCTCCATCGTGCAAATGAGATTGAAATCGAAGGAAGGATAACAGCGCAGATGACTTACACGGGATGATAAGGCACGAGAATCGCCCCCTTGTCCTTATTGGCGAGCATGAAATTGACGATGTATTCTCTCGCGTATACACGGTGCTCTGCGCAGACTCCCAAGAAGCCCTCGTGCATGTAGTACGGGTCAGCGACACAGATATGAGATATCTGCTCAACCCCGATGATGTAGTTCATGTGCAAGGCATAAAGGCGGACAAACGTAAAATCCAGCTTCTTCACGTGAAACATGTCGAATATGTAATCGAATCGGAGGAAGAACTTATCCACGGGGAAGCTGTCGACATACGACCTTTGCCGCGGAACGTTAACCACGTAGAGTGGGTATCCTGGATCTGTCAAGGAGATGAGGCCTTTCTCTACCCGCAGCACATCGTCATGAAGTCTCCTTAGATCGCCGAATCTGGCCTGTAGCGGTGTTGCAGGTAGGATTGGTTGACCGGGGATATGCCATTTATCCGCATCAGGGATATCTATACGGTCCTGAAGCCGAGGCTGCTGAGGCGGCTGGATCATAGAATCAACTTTTTTGCCTTTCCTCGCTCTCTTCCTAGACTTCTTTACGACCGGAAGGTCGTCCATAATACGTTGAGATGGCAATTCAGGCACTGACTCATGACGCTCAAACCCTAAGGAGGCGCCAGTATAGACATACTGTTCAGCGCCACCGTCGTCCTCATCCTCATCCATAGCGACATCATCAGCAACTAATGGAGCCTCCTCCTTACCCCGTCCGCTATCACCCAACCCGACACCCGACGCTAATTGGGTAGGTGGGGTGTTGATGTTCATACCTTGCTGAGGCTGCGTGCTCGTGGGTGTGCTCCCGACCGCCTCCAGACGAAGCAGACTCTTTGGCCACAACAGGACCCACCCATTGCAACAATCACCAAGCCTCGGCAGTATCTCCTCGTCATCCACCAGTAGTGTTGGAGGAGGCAAATTCTCATGGCCCGGTTCGACACTGGCCACGGAAACCTTGAAGACGTTCGGGGGGATCGGCCGGCTGTGGAACAATGGTTCCTTCGGCTTCATTATCGTCGCCTTCCCCACGTCCACCTTCTGGTCGCCGATGGTGTACAATATGGTGCACGGGGTTTCGTCGGCCTGCAAAGAAAAGTCTGCGACGTGAGACATCCGAAAGGCAACAAAAACGAGAGATTATACATTTATATTGAAGGGGGGCAGTGTGACAGATACCGTGAGGGCGTCGAGCTTAGCCAAAGATGAAGCACCGCCGAGCACGTCCGGTGCGGGAGCCGGTGCGGGAGCCAGTGCGGGAGCAGGTGCTCCCAAGAAGTCAGCAAGGGGAAAGTCCTCTGCATTTTTTTTCTGGATTTTGCCTTGTCCAAGTGATAACGCCCGTCACCAAGAAAGTAGACAAATCTGCAACCACCTATTTTGCGGCAGCTACCGTTGTTGCGACTGTCTGAGATGATTTCTTCTCAACCGCAATCTCAACCTTCTTGTCGATGTTTTCTTCAGTTAACCTCCATCTTTCCTTTCTCTCCTCCGTGGTCTGACGGTAGTATTTCTTCCATGTGGCGCCGTCTTCGACAGCGTGCACACGTCCATACGATGGTCGAGTATCCGCCGGTTGTTGTTTCAATATGTTCAACGCCCGGTTGAATGGAGTGTCCCACTTGGGCCTCGCCAATGCCTCAGACGGCGAGTCGCTTTCGGCCGCAATCCGGTGCTTCTCTCTCTGCAAAAGGCACAAGGATCGTTTACAAATATGACTAATGTGTGCAGTCGAATTGATCAGAAACTAAAATTACCAGCAATCTCATGAACTCCGTAATGACCGGTGTTGTCTCGTAAACCTTCTTTACTGGGTCCCAACGGTGTCGGCCCTCAGGACGTCACGCTCCTGCGGGACGGTGAAATCCGCCAAGGGGTCTGGGATGCCCAGACTCGCGGCTTCCGCGTCCTCCTTGGCCCATTTGGACCTCTTTCCGCCGTAACCACGGCTTCCGAGGTGGTGGCTCCCAATGTTCTTCTCTTGAAGCCCCTTCATGTACTTAGACTTGTTTTTGGCAGCTTCGGCCTCGCAAGCCTCCTTGAATATTTGAAACTGGTCTTCCGTGATTGTCGGATTATCCTTTACAATCTCGGAGTAGGGTTCCTTCTTGTCGATGATCCTTGCTTTCACTCGAGTTTTCCAGGCGGCCAACGCATCGCTAAACTTGGTCATGGCATGTTTGTTTATCTTCTTCATTGCCGGGTCCTTGTCTGGATCTTCATAATCCTCATTCCGGCCCGGGAACAAGAATATCTGGTGAAACTTCTTTAGGAGGGAGCTCCTCATATTTTCTATCTTCTGTAGTTTCTCATCGTTGATGGTGGCGGCTGTCCGTACGATGCAGCCTATTTGATTGCCGTAGCACGAGCGAGCTTCCTCGGGCGCCTTTGGCTCAAAAATGTCGTCGTCCACCTCCGTGACCACCAGCCTAGTAGTCCTGAGTTTGTTAGGAAGCTGTTGCCTCTTTGCTTCCGGTTCTACACCGGCTCCGCTCCCCGAGGCAGCACCGGTCTCAGTCTCAGCGCCGGTCCCGATGCCGGTCTGAGTCTCAGCGTCGGTCTCAGTCTCAGCACCGGTCTGCGTGTCGGTCTCAGTCCCCGATGCCACCGGTGGGCCCAGCAACAACATCGGTTGATCGTCGGTAAGGCTAAAAAATTCGCCTGCCCCCGGTAGGCGTCGACGCAATCACCAGAACCATGTCCTTCATCGCTGCTAGCCATGTTTCCTATGATTAAATCTAGTCAATTAATTATAGACCTAATAAAATAAATAATGACATAAAAAAGGCCTATTGTTTTGCAGGAATGTTGACTCCTTCCTGGTGCGGCAAATCCCGGGCACTCGATATGTCCTAGTTTGTAGCACAAGTCATGCCAAAATTCACGGAAAATTTCGGCATGACCATTGTTAAAAAGTGGACAAATCGAGAACCTGAAATTTGCCGGAACAGAAATGAATCAACATTTCGGCAAAACATAGGCCACTCAGCATTATTCCCTGGAAACAACAAAGCCACTTGGGCACAATCGAACCACTTCAATGAAAAGATATAACATGACCACTTCAATGAAAAGATATAATCAACAATGAAAGTCTAGGAAGTGATCATCTTTAAAATAAAATTTTCCTAAATTCTTTTCCTTCACTAAACACTTCTCTGCCTAGGACAAAACCCAAATTATGTTGATCTAGCTATTCCTCTCTCTCACACAAACACACATTATTATCTCTAACCCTTCTCTGCCTAGGACATAACCCAATTAAATTGCAAGGAACTCCATTTCTCTAACCCTTCTGACCTAATGCTCTAAAATAACATTTTCCTCTAAACTAGCCAACCTACTTAACCTAGCTTGTTAATCCAACGAACCTAATTAACCTACCTATTTAACCTAGTTAGTTAATCTAGTTTACCTACATAATTAACCTAATTAAACTAGTTAATGCAGCTAGTTCTTTGTCAAAGCCCTAAATAAATTTTTGCACTAATTAACCTAGATAATTAACCTAATTAAACTAGTTAACCTGACTAGTTCTCTGTCAAAGCCCTAACTAATTTTTGCACTAACCTAGATAATTAACCTAATTAAACTAATTAACCTAACTACTTCTCTGTCAAAGCCCTAACTAAAATTTTGCCCTAACCTAGATAATTAAGCTAATTAAACTAGCTAACCTATGCATGAGAGAGAGAGGAGGGGTGGGGGCTTACAGAGGATGGCTCCGGTGGTGGCGAGGGAGGCAGTGGTGGCGAGGGAGGCAGTGCTGGCGAGGGAGGCAGGGGCGTCTCCGGTGACGGCGAGGGATGCAGTTGTGGCGAGGGAGGATCCGGTGGCGTCGACGGCGGCTCCTGTGGCATTGATGAGGCCACGCGGCTCCGTGGCGTTGGGGGCGGCTCCGGTGGCGTCGACGGCGCATGGCTCTGGTGGCGTCGACGTCGGCAGGAGACGGCGGCGAAGTTGGGCGACGGCGAATCGGGGAGACGGCGGCGGGGTGGGTCGAGGGATTTGGGAGAGAAGTGGTGGCTGGGGGGAAACGGTTTTTTGGTTAAGTCAAAATTAGCGGTAGCGCGTTTCGCAAAACGCGCTATAGCTAAGATAGCTACAGCGGTTTTTACAAAACGCGCTGCTGTTATAGCTATGTAATTTTCTTCCACTTTTTATTTCTTTTCTATTTCTATAGCGGGGGTCTAGGACACGCGATGCAGCTATGTTAGCTATAGCGCCTCTTACAAACACACGCTACTGCTATGCCTTCCTCCGTTTTTTCGCTTTTTCAATTATTATGCTTTATATTTTATTTTTTCCTTTCTTCTTTTTCTATTTCTTTCATTTTCATTTACTTTTCTATTTGTTTTTCATCTTATCTTGTTTCTATTAGTAGTAGCGCTCTTCGTAGGAAATGTGCTACTACTTATACTCTAGCGGCAGCGTGCTTCTTCCAAGCCCGCTACTGCTATGCGTATCCTATGGGGGGGGGGGGGGGGGGGGGGGGCAGGGGGGCGGTCGCCCCGGGCCCCCGAAATCCAGGGCCCCCCTCCCGGCCTGTACGTAGTAGGTAGCCAAAGAACTATTCGCAGGTCACGCAACGTCGTCTCGGTGTATATGCTTCTACATTAGACAGGCCCAAGTAGCGGCAACGTAGCTGGAGCGTCTAATGCATCGGCATAAGGCACGAATCAATCAGGATCCTATTCGCAGAAAAAAAGGAATCAATCAGGATCCTATTCGCAGAAAAAAAGGAATCAATCAGGATCCGGCAGCTTGGAGCCACAAACCTAGAACGCCTCGTCTTTTTCGCCTCGCGCCCTAATCGCGGCAGATATACCCAGCTTTGCTCGAGGATGAGGTCCAGATTGCAAGGAATATGGTTGCGCTCGGGGGTGTGGCGTCTGCACACCGGCGCTGGGCGTGTCACCTGTGGATGTGGGCGGTTGCTGGCCGGCCGAAGTGTGTTCCGCAAGTATCGTTAACGATTAGTTTCTGCAGTTTGATACTTTGTTCCTGTGGTCTAGATCTCAAAGAGACCAAGGACGAAGAGTGGTGTTCTGGATACTGATTTTGGCGAGTAATTTTCAGACGAACTATGCAATCACCCACTAAATAAGGTAATTAACTCCCGATTTATTAATTTTTAGGTGAACTATCACAATAGTTCTGATTTGATTTTGAAGATATGAAAGAATATTTTTTATATCATTTATATAGATTTGCTCATGATTCTAAATTAAGTTTTCAATATTGTTATTTATACGATCTTACCGTTAGTTCGTCTAATAGGGCTACTCCGCATAACGAATGCAAGTTTTTCTGGAGTCAAATGTGACATGTCTGAATCATTGATTACCTCAAACATATAATGTGCTTATTGTTAGTGTAGTACTACATCAGAACACTGACCACGGTTTTGCCTTTACAACTATGTCTTGTGATAGGCCGTTAGACACACACACCTTTACTTACTTCCTCCATAGGCCATCATATAAATTTTTGGGTTACTCGCGAGATTGCAGTGACACAAATCCCAAAGTGTTTACGAAACTGATTATTATTGTTATGATTATGATGATTATATTAAGGGGCCCCGAGTTTTTGTTCCGCCCCGGGCCCCCAAAATCTCAGGACCGGTCCTGATTAGTAGTAGCGCTTTTGGCACTACACGCGCTGCTGCTAAGGTTGTATCTGCAGCGCGGTTTCTCCTCAATCGCTACTGCTATCTAGCACTAGCGCTCTTTTTTGACCCGCGCTGTTGCTAAATTTCTGTATATAGGCTTTTTTGACCATGTGTTGGACAATGTTGTGCTCAGTCATGCGCTAACGTGGTGCCGTCCCTAGAGTTGTAGCTTCATGAATGCCGACATCACATAAGCCGCCTCACCCGCACGACAATCGGGGATTAACATATTGTCACCGATAGATTTGACGACACAAACTCTCACACGCCACGCGTCTATGCCAGATCATACGCCATTGAGGCAGAGTGGGGACAAAGAAATCTTATTCCAACACGTTGTCGCCGCCACCACCTCATCGATGTCGCCAAGGAAACAAACACTGAGGAAAATAAATGAAGTGGACGGGTCCATGCTCCTCTTGCCGTCGATGAGGCCTTCAAACAGGGGAGAGGAGGAGGACCGTGGTGGCAACGGGGGGAAGACCTTTGACGGCGGCGAGTTAATTCATCCTTCTTCTATATGCATGTTAGCACTAGCTTGCTATTTAAAAAGTACGGCTAGATAGTCAAACGCAACTAACACGACAAAGATAATTTATGAAGCAGACATTAAATTTTATCTTGATACTTGCAAAATGAGTTTATGACTTTGTATACAAAAATGAAGGAAGTACTTAAATGCAACTAAAATGACAAATTTCGTGAAAACAGGTCGCGCGGGGTCAGAAAAGGTTTTGGATTAGCTTAACTTCGAACTCGAAAAGCATGGAGTATGATTATTAATTGAATGTTAGCTTCCTCACATTTTTGAAATTCTGCAAGGATATTGGAACTTCTGAACACTCCAGTTTTGTGTACATAAAGGTGACCGACATCGGACGTTGCTTAATTGTGAGCCATGTGATAGCCTCAAGGTCAATAGCTAGAGGAAACTTGGCAACAACACGAGCATACGGCGAGGAGACGGAGAATCACAGTAAAGGAGATAGGCGAGTAAATTGCGGGAGTGGCTATCCATAGTTGACTAAATATATTTTGGCTACCAGCTGTCAATCCTCTCTATCCAACCATGCAAGCCAAATCGTACCCTCCCAAAAGCTAAACACACCCCACCGTGCGATGCAACTATGAGAATGTTTGGTTGCAAGGGACTAGACTTTTTTGGTGGGCCAGGGACTAAAGAAAAAAGACCCTCCAATAGAGTCTTTTTCTAGTCCATGTAGAAAAAGTCTCTCATGTTTGATTACATAGGAACTAAAAAGGACTTTTTCTAGTCTAATCCCTGTAACCAAACACCCCCTGTGTCTGCCGTCGTCTGATCGGTCTTGCGTGCCATCCAATTGCCTCAACTGTTACCATTCACGTCATCTTTTTTATTAAAGAAAATGTTGTAGCCCGAACAAACAACAATCTAGAATCACAAACACCAATAAAGCACGGCCACCTACATGCACAAAACCATTGTATCTATACCTATTAATAAAGGGACTAATATTTCTCCCCGTCCGTCATCAAATTACCGTTGAAGTTGGCAAGAATTATCTATCAATGCCACCCGTAAGTAGCAAAAATGATTAACCTTTTATTAAGTGGCTGCCGGTAAGGACATTTCCCCTAAGGATGTATCTAAGACCTTTTCGAGCAGCTACCTCAATTCAATACGAGACGTGAAGCATCTGAGTATTGAACAAATAATTAAAGGCAAATATTCCGTCGTTGATTCCCTTCCGACAACTGTTGTCCGACCGTGTCCACCTGATCCACCTCGGGTACCGCCACCTTCGGGCTGGCTGGCCCTGTCAGTGGATGGCCCTTTCTCGCCGGATCATGGTACAGCCGGTGCAGGCATAGTCCTCAGGAAGTGTACATGTGAAGTTATTTTTGCTGCATGCCGTTTGCTGTTCTTCTGCAATGATGCACTTGAAGCGGAGATACAGGCAAAATCCGGGAAGGGATGTCTCTAGTCTTCCAATGGTCTAATATTCCGGTTATGGTGCAGTCGGACTCTATGGAAGCTCTTTCATCCTTGTCTAATGCATCCCTGGCCAAGTTGCCTAATGGCCACCTGGTCGATGAAATCAAAGCGTTCCTTCTAGAGCAGGAGTTTATTCCGCTTAAGATAAATCGTTTTCAAAATAGGGTATCACGTTGTCTAGCTAATTATGCTCGTACGGCTCGTCGTACCGCTTGTTGGTTACAACGAGCTCCTCCCTTTATTCATGATCTTGTACTAGCTGACTGTAATCCTGTTGCTATGGAATAAACTCAGTTTTATCCTCGCAAAAAAAAAGTGGCTGCCGGTTGTGCTCGGTACATCTATAGCTTTGCCCTCACATTGTCACACACAAGCACCCGACTAGTAGGGCAGCACTTAGCAGCCATCGGGGACACGTGGGTTCTATCCCAGCTTGTCCCTTTTCTCCCCGAATTTCTATTAATATAGAGCTGCCTCACCAAATGTCGCTTAGCAGATGGGCTGCACAGTTCAATTTCGGCCCAGCTATTCTTTAACCTTTTTTTCTGCATATTCGAGTACTTTTTAAAACATCTGCGATACGCAATAAAAGTAAGGCAAGCAAGAAGGTGAGAGGCACATGTGAGCGTTGAGTTGCATGCAACGAACTGGGGTCATTTCGCTCGGACGCCACCGTTCTTTTTATTGATCTTCAAGT
Source organism: Triticum aestivum (assembly GCF_018294505.1). NCBI lineage: Eukaryota > Viridiplantae > Streptophyta > Magnoliopsida > Poales > Poaceae > Triticum > Triticum aestivum. The sequence continues at coordinate 29,629,139 of NC_057801.1, read as the reverse complement.
GTATGAAGAGATGGCCTAAAACACACTTAACAGAACCCTTTTATTGAGATTTGTGCACGACTTGGTGCAAATTTCAAACATTGCTTCAACTTAAAAATATTGCTTTGGTATAAAAGATTCGAAAATTAGGCTAACATCAGAATGGTCAAACAAAAATCATATCAACAGTATTGCATGTGTAGCATGCTTCTTAATGTACTATTCATATGAATTTATGCTAAATCTTAGTGTGCGCTTCTCTGCCGTGGGCCAGGTGACACCAATCCGGTGTTGTTGGGTTGTGCTGACCGATATTTCAGTGAACACATCAATTATCTCTCTCGTCGCAACGTACGGGCATACAACATCTCAGCCGAACCCCATGACCTTAGGAGCCAGCTCGAGCACCTTGCTGAGCGCGTCCCCGGAGAACTTGCGCGCGAACATGAAGCAGAACTCAGCGGCCCCGCCGCGGTAGCCGCACTCCCCGTTCCCTCGCCTCATCCCCTCCATCAGCTCCGGCGTGATGACCCTCTCGCCGTAGCCCACCGGGTGCCATGCCCTCACCCGCCATTCGGCATACGTGAGGGTCCGGTTCGCGTTGCGCGCGCCCCAGCCCAGCAAGGTTACCAGTGTCGGCAGGAAGTGCTCCTCCATGTTGGGGACGCCGTGGTGGCCGCAGAACACGGCCATGTACCGCTCCTCGGCGATCACGTCGACGGCGATCGTCCGGTCCATCTCGAACCACTGCGACCCCTTGCGCCACTGCGCGAGGCTGACGTTGCGTTGGGTGAAGAAGGGGGCGTGCCACGCGCCGTCGATGTAGCTGTCGACGAAGCTGGCGTTGGAGCCCTTGAGGAAGGCATAGACGGCCGGGAAGGAGAGAAGAGGGTTGCACGACTCCGACAGCAGCGTGAACCGCGCGTTGGCGAGGTCCAGCAGCGCCGTTGCCACCAGTCGCCGCTCTGCGTCCACCAGGTTCATGTCGCCCCAGCTGGTGTTCTGCGGTGTATAATGAAATCATCAGGTAGCATAGATGCGTGCGGGGATAGCTCAGTTGGGAGAGCGTCAGACTGAAGATCTGAATGTCGCGTGTTCGATCCACGCTCACCGCATCTCCTTTTTTTCTTTTGCACGTTACCTGGCTGCGGGGACGGTGTTGGCTGCTGCGAGGGAGGAGAGGGCAACGGTGGGCTGACGACGCACGCTGTCTCCGGTGATGGCGAGGGTGACTGTGCGGGCGCGTGCGGGGGCAGCAGTGACCGCGACCGTAAGAGAGATGGCAACTGCTGCAGGAAAGGAGGGAGGTCGGAATCGTGGAAGTTGGCGTTGCACACCATGCCGAGGACGAAGCCGATGGAGAGGAGCAGCAGCATGGTGACCACATTGGGGAGGACGCTCCCTAAGTGGAGGGCTGGCATGGGCTTGGCCGTGCTATGCGGCTATGCCTCTAGCCGAGCACACGTTTACGGGAGAATTTTTTTTGAAAGATCCAGCGTCGCTGGCATTCATTGATAATAGCAGAGAGCAGCGGAAAACAACAAGATGGTGAAGGTCCTAGGACCAGAAGATCCGAAGATCAAAGAAAAAAAAACAGCCCTAACAGCCGCATCACAACACTCCATAAAATTCACACTAGACATCGCAGCTCTGACTCTAGCACTAGTAGAAAAACACCTAATAATCCCGGTTCGTAAGAACCTTTAGTCCCGGTTCATGAACCGGGAGTAATGGGTCGTTACTAATACCTCCACCCATTAGTCCCGATTCAAACACGAACCGGGACCAATGTGCCTCCACGTGGCCCTGTGCGCCGAGCCCGGTCAGGGGGCCTTTGGTCCCTACCAACCGGGACCAAAAGGCATCCACGCGTCAGTCTTCCAATGGCTGGGGTTTTTGTTTTTTTGAAAGGAGGGGGGGGGGGGGGTTTTGGGGGGTTAATTTAGGAGTTTCATATATTGTGTTAGCTAGCTAATTAATAGAGTGAAGTGTCCTCTCTTATGTCCGTGCTTGGTCGACGCTACGTACTATATATACATAAGTGATCGAGAGAACCATTGAGTACAGAAGTTCGTCATGCATACCGAGAGAAGTGATCGATCGACCTCTCCTTCTCCGAGATATTGGTCGAACAACAAGTTTTCGTATATCATGTATCCGACGCTACTGGCTACATACATATACAATATGTATAAGATCTCTTAATTACAATCCCCTAGCAATTGAAATCAATTTCCACATGGTATTCTCCGGCTTTATTGATGACGTGGTCAAGAAAGAATCCCACCAATTCCTCTTGAATTGCTTTCATGCGATCTGGTTCTAGGAGTTCATTCCGCATCTGCCACGTCTAATTTGAAGAAGGGGGTTAATTAATACATATATATGAATGAAACTCAACAGAAATGATGGTGTAATAAAATGAAATTGTGAATATTATTGCTTACGCACTTCATATTGTCTTTGAGAGTAGCCACGCTTGTTTTTCAAAGTCGCGTTGTGGATGAACTCGCACACGTAGTATCCACAGAAATCATTCCCTTCGTCCTGCCACAAGCACTTTACGTGAAATAGAGGTCAATCAAACTGATAATGAAGCATTATAAATGGCATTGATGAAAGTATAGCTATAGAATCAACGGGAGATGCGCGCAACTAGCTAGCCAGTATAGTAGTACTTACTTTCGGGTATGTATATCGCAACTCCTTCGGCAATCCCGGAGCTTGTGCGGTGAACTGTTTCCAAACCTTGCAAGACAAAAAAAATAATTATTATTACTTGAGATATCAGGAAATGAACAAAAAGTTGCTGATATGGTGCGATAATGATCGATTGAACTTACTTGCTGAGCATTTCAGTCATGTCCGCATATGTTTTGCGATCTTTCCGTCTCGAGTCTAAGACGGTTACTAGTCCACGCTCAAGCTTAATCTCCAGAAGAATATAGTGGTACCTGCGCACGCATGCATAACTCATCAATTACATTACTATAACCTCGCTCGAGTAATAAGGGAAACCGAATATGCACACGACAGTAACACTCACTTGCCGTTGTAAGGAAAGAGTATGGTATCTTTGTTTTGATTTTTGATCAACGATTGTAGCAAGTTGTCCTCGGCCTCTTTGACGTCCTTTTTAACCAGAAATTCATCTATGATATTTGTGTTAATGAACCCAATATCATAAATTTCTTGTTTTTTGCACTCGACGATCTTCAATCTGCATAATATATTGAGGATAATTAATTATAAATACATGAAATGAAAGAGCCGAGCTATATATAGAGACTTAATGACAGAAATAGTACTTACAGACAGTAGCAAAAGACCATTAGTTTATCGAGGGCCTTTTGATTGAAGAACGCGAAGAACTCATCAAATGGAACAGTCAACAGATCATTTGCAACGAGGTCGTGCTCCTCTTTAATATTCAGATACAAAGCATTCGTACCCCCAGACTCTCTGCAGGTTTCCATGTACCAATTATGGAATCTTCGCATCATTGTTGTCAGAGATTTTTCATCTTTGATGAGAGGCTTCCCGTACTCGTATCTGTGTTCGTCCACCTCCAAGAAATCAGGAAGTTGATCGTCAGGCAGGTAATCTGCAAGATTGCCATAACCGGCCACCGTCCCCGGAGCATTAGACACATTGAGCGGGGGGCACGATTGCTGTGCTTGTTCGCCGAGCTGGGCAATTTTTTCCCCTTTGCTCGTTCTTTTAACCTTTTAGCACTGACAGTAGTTCCCGACCGCTGGGCTTGGAGATATGTCTGTTCAGTAATGCGCTCATAGTTGGTTCTCGGCGGAGACTTTGGTGGTTTCCTCAGGGCATCGATAGTGCGCTTTGCTTTCACCGGATCTACCTTCTCCTCCGGAGGTGGATGTCTCTTTGCTTTCACCCCTTCAAAGAACTCCTTCACGTGGGTCCGCACAATCGTATCGTTTTCCTCCTCGGTCCTCTCGTACGGTAACTTCTCTAGAGGCTTGAGAGGTGGACCGTATCTGTATTGCCTCCCGCCTCTGGTTGTGCTGCTAGACGCCGGAGCAGACGGAGCGGCTGCGGCGTCTGTCTTCTTTCGTGCTTGCTTACAAGGCGGAGGAGAAGGAGTACGACGCGCCGGAGCAGCCGGGGCGGCGGCGGGTCTCTTCCGCCCTTGCTGGCGAGGCGGAGAAGGAGGAGGCTGCTGGCTGCTCGGGAGCGCCGGCGCAGGCGGAGAAGGAGGCGGAGTGCCGCCACGCGCCGGAGAAGGAGGCGGAGTGCCACCACGCGTGCCCTGATCGTCACTCGCTGGAGGAGGAGGCGGTGGAGAAGGCGGAGTGCCCTGACTCGCCGAGGAGGAGGAGGAGGCGGAGGCGTCCAGTTCGGAAGGTTGATGAGCTCCTTCCGCCATAGGCATGGAGTCTTCAGAGCAGAACCCAGCCTAGTCTCCCCTTCACCGGTAGGGTGGTCAAGCAGGAGGTCCTCAAATCCCTCCGTTATTTCATCCACCATCACCTTAGCATATCCTTCTGGAATCGGCCGGCAGTGATAAGTTGCTCCGGATCCAGTAGGATAAACAGAGCCAACAGCCGCCTTGACCTTCAAATTCATCCATCGCGCCATAATGTGGCAATGTTGAGACTCCGTGATAGCATCCACGGGATAGCTGGCAGGAGCCGTCAAGACATGCTCCGGCTGAAGCAGCTCGGTGGAAGCCACGCTGCTTCTCCGCTGAGATGGCGGGGTAGCTTCGGGGGAAGCTTCGGCAGGTCGTTTGCTGCGATCTGCTGCTTCTCGTTCCTCTTCTCGTTCCTCTAGCCCCATTACCCTTTCGTGCAGCGCCTGCAGTTGGCCCTGCTCTAGTTTCTTCCTCCTCTCATGGGTTTTGTAACCCCCTGCGTCCGGAAAACCAACCTTCCACGGAATGGAGCCTGGCGTGCCTCGTGTCCGTCCAGGGTGCTCAGGATTCCCGAGGGCCATTGTGAGCTCGTCCTTCTCCCTGTCTGGTACGAACGTCCCTTTCTGCGCTGCATTGATATAGTGTCGAAGGTTCTTGACTGGTATTTCTAGTTGCTCGTCCGTCCAACGGCACATCCCTGATACATGGTCCAAGGTTTCGCCAGCCCCGAAGAACCAAGTCCGGCAACGGTCTGGCCATCTCATTGTCTCTGGTTCGATCTCTTTTTCAAGTAGACCATTCTCAGCCTTGGACCACTTAGGCCGGGCTTTGAGGTAGCCACCTGACCCCGTGCGATGGTGAAGCTTCTTCTTCGCAACATTTTGCTTGTTCGTCGCCGACATCTTCTTACTCTTTTCCGATGTCTTGTGGGCCACAAATGCGGGCCAGTGATCTTTGATCTTCTCATATTTGCCGATGAATTCTGGTGTTTTTTTTTCAACAAAATGGTTCAACTCTTTCCTCCACCTCCTGAATAGGGTTGCCATCTTCTTAAGAGCACAAGACTTGATTAATTGCTCTTTAACTGGCTTCTCCGGATCCTCCTCTGGCGGTAGGGTGAAATTTTCCTTCAGCTGAGTCCAAAGATCTTCTTTCTGCATATCATTGACATAAGACACCTCAGGGTCGTCCTTAGGATTATACCATTGCTGGATACTGATTGGGATCTTGTCCCTAACAAGAACCCCGCACTGAGCAGAAAATGCGTTCTTTGCCCGGATGGGTTCAATCGGTTCGCCGTCGGGCGCGATTTCTATGATCTCAAACCTTTCATCCGAGCTCAACTTTTTCTTCGGGCCTCGTCTCCTTACCGAAGTTGTGCTCGATCCGGAGGGCTAGAAATTAAAAGGAAGAAAGACGAGAGTAATTAATATGTGTACATATACCAAAACAATGAATGCATCAATTAACTAGTCAGCACGGGCTTAACTAATATATATATACCTGGCCGGACTCGGTTCGGTCACCGGAGCAGTCAGCACGGTCTCCTTCTTGTACCTCCATTGGGTCATCACCGGAGCCATCATGAACATAGCCCTCTTCTTGTACCGGCATTAATGGGCCGGAGCCATCATGAACATAGCCCTCTTCTTCACCCAGTCCTTCCTGACCAACGACGTCGTTGAAAAATGACGCAATGACATCAGTTCCTTCTGCGATCATCTCCCCCAACATCGCTTCTGTTGCTTCGTCTCGGTAGTGCTCCATAGTTTCTGCAAATATTTACAACATGTCAATTATTATTAAAAAACATGGTACAGATGGATATATATTAGTGGAAAACGTAGAACTAGCTAGCTAATCACAATAAGGAATCATGTTAGTGGCCTCGATGCTGCTTCTCTAGGGTTTGGGATCGCCTCGACACAACACTTCAAGGGTTTGGGGTGGCCTCGACGACAATGCTCTTTTAACTTGGTAAATTTGGGTGGCCTCGAGAGTTTTGGTCGAGCGAGAGGGCCGAGGGGGGTGCTGCCGTTGTATAGGTTATCGCGGTCGAGAGGGGGTATATATATCGACCGCCCCTCATGTCGAAGTTATCTCGAGGGTGCGGCGAGGGCGAAGGCGAGCAGCCTGACGGCGTCAGACCCGATAAAACATAAGAAAACGAAGAAGAGATGAAAAGAGGAGAAGAAGAAAGGAATAGAGGAGAAGATCGAAGAAAAAGAAAGAAAAAAAAGAGGAGAAGAAGAAAGGAATAGAGGAGAAAAAGAAAAAATAGAATTCCTTTTCTTCTTTTTTGTTCTTCTTATTTATTTCTCCTCTATTCGATTCCTTTCTTTCTTCTTCTCCTCTTCTTTTTCTTCTTCTCCCTCGAGAAAGGAAAATAATTAAGGAAAAGGAAGAAAAGAGGAAGAAGGAAGAGAAGGAAGAAGAAGGAAGAGAAGGAAGAAGAAGAAGAAAGGAATAGGGGACAAGAAGAAAAAATAGAAATGTTTTTTCTATTTTTTATTCTTCTCCTCTTCTTTTTATTCTTTTTTATTCTTCTTATTTATTTCTCCTCTTATTTTTCTCTCCTCTTCTTCTCTTTTCTTCCTCTTCTTATTTTCCTTTTTCCTCTCATTCTTTTTCTTCTTCTTCCTTCTTCCTTCTTCTCTTTTCTTGCTTTTCCTTATTTTACTTTTTCCTCTACACTAACCTAATTAAAATGCACTAACCTAAAATCGATATCTACTAACAACCTAAATAAAAAATTAATACATATATGAAAAAACATATATAAACAAAAAAATGCTATGAACATTATATTCATACATACATAGCCACATCCATTCATCATATAGCTACCACATACATATATACATTAATTATATATATGAAAAAATGCAATTAATGAACAAAAAAATACACATGTATGTATGAAAAAAAGCACTGAACACAGAGCCTCGACGGCGGCGGCTCACAACGGGGGCGGCCGGCGAGGGCGAGGGCGGCGGCGGCGAGGGCGGCGGCGACGACCACGGCGGGCCGGGGCAGGGGCGTGGCCGGCGACGACGGCAACGGTGACGGTGACGACAGGCGCGGGCGACGACGACGGCGTCGGCGGGCGGCGTCGGGGCAGTGCCTGGCTGCGACGGGGCAGGGGCGACGACGGGGGCGCGCGGACGGCGTCTGGGCGGCGGGCGGCGTCGGGGGCGCGCGGACGGCGTCGGGGCGGCGCGCGGACGGTGTCTGGGCGGCGGCCGGCGTCGGGGCAGCGGACGGCGTCGATCTGGGCAGCCTGGCGGCGTCGATGAGCTCGGCGTCGTCGGGCGGCAACTGGCGATGTGTTTGTCAAATTTTCCCAAGTGCTGTATATATAGCAAAGGCATTGGTCCCGGTTCGTGACTCCAACCGGGACTAATGCCCCTTTAGTCCCGGTTGGTACCACCAACCGGGACCAAAGGCCTCTTTTCAGCAGCCCAACGGGCGGGAAGCGACGACCTTTGGTCCTGGTTGGAGGCACCAACCGGGACTAAAGGGTGGGCATTGGTACTGGTTGGTGCCACGAACCGGTACCAAAGGACCCTGTGCTGCCAGCGTCGGGGCCAAAGTTTAGTCCCACCTCGCTAGTTGAGAGGGGCGCGCAGTGGTTTATAAGCCCCACTGCCGCACCCCTCTCGAGCTCCTCTCCACCGTAGGCTTGCGGGCCTATTTGCTACTGCTTTGCCTGATGGGCCTGCTGGGCCTACTGCGGGCCTGAATCCTGGCCCATGGTAGGGTTTCTAGTCGTATTCAGGCCGTGGGGGCCCAGTAGGAGGCATTTTTTTTGGTTTTCTTTCTTGCTTTATTTATTTTATTTTGTTTCTACTTACAACAAAATACTTATTGTTGCTATTTTTAATTATTTTCCAGTTTTTTTGTTTTGTTTTCTGCATTATTTATTTTCTTTTGTTTTTTGCTTTATTTTTTAATTCTTTTTGCTTTTAGTTTTAGAAAAATTATAAACTTTCTGTTAGTGCCATTAGTTTTCAAATTTGAAAACACTTTTTTTGTTTTTTGTTTTCTTTCTTACTTTATTTTTTTTTTTTTTTTTGTACTTACAACAAAATACTTATTGTTGCTATTTTTAATTGTTTTTTTGTTTTGTTTTCTGCATTATTTATTTTCTTTTGTTTTTTGCTTTATTTTTTAATTCTTTTTGCTTTTAGTTTTAGAAAAATTATAAACTTTCTGTTAGTGCCATTAGTTTTCAAATTTGAAAACACTTTTTTTGTTTTTTTGTTTTCTTTCTTGCTTTATTTATTTTATTTTGTTTGTACTTACAACAAAATACTTATTGTTGCTATTTTTAATTGTTTTTTGTTTTGTTTTCTGCATTATTTATTTTCTTTTGTTTTTTGCTTTATTTTTTAATTCTTTTTGCTTTTAGTTTTAGAAAAATTATAAACTTTCTGTTAGTGCCATTAGTTTTCAAATTTGAAAACACTTTTTTGTTTTTTGTTTTCTTTCTTGCTTTATTTATTTTATTTTGTTTCTACTTACAACAAAATACTTATTGTTGCTATTTTTAATTATTACGAGGGCCGAACCATAAGACATTAAAGCATTTCAAATGAACTATGAAAAAGTTGAAAGTTGGCATGGTATCATAAATTCACCCACATAGCATGTGCATGTACAAAACGGACAATGGTATCATACTCGTGTGTTACAAAGTTGGCATGGTATCATCATAATAGTTGCGGGAGAAAGTCTTCACTTTTTCTTCGCTTGTGTCATTTGCTTATTGCGCCGTAACCATGGATAATCTTCATCGCTTATCAGGATGCTGGGGTCAGCCTTGACTTTGAAGGGAGGAATTTCATGAAACTTTTCATAATCTTCAGACATGTCTGTCTTGCCCTCCACTCCCACGATGTCCCTTTTTCCTGAAAGAACTATGTGGCGCTTTGGCTCATCGTATGATGTATTCGCTTCCTTATCTTTTCTTTTTCTCGGTCTGGTAGACATGTCCTTCACATAGATAACCTGTGCCACATCATTGGCTAGGACGAACGGTTCGTCAGTGTACCCAAGATTTTTCAGATCCACTGTTGTCATTCCGTACTGTGGGTCTACCTGTACCCCGCCTCCTGACAGATTGACCCATTTGCACTTAAACAAAGGGACCTTAAAATCATGTCCGTAGTCAAGTTCCCATATGTCCACTATGTAACCATAATATGTGTCCTTTCCCCTCTCGGTTGTTGCATCAAAGCGGACACCGCTGTTTTGGTTGGTGCTCTTTTGATCTTGGTCAATCGTGTAAAATGTATTCCCATTTATCTCGTATCCTTTCCAAATCGTAACAGTCGAAGATGGTCCCCTGGACAACAAGTACAGCTCATCACAAACAGTGTTGTCACCTCTGAGACGTGCTTCCAACCAACTGCTGAAAGTCCTGATGTGTTCACATGTAATCCAGTCGTCGCACTGCTCCGGGTGTTTGGAGCGCAGACTGTTCTTGTGTTCATCGACATACGGGGTCACCAAGGTAGAGTTCTGTAGAACTGTGTAGCGTGCTTGAGACCAAGAATATCCGTCCCTGCATATTATTGAGTCCCTTCCAAGCGTGCCTTTTCCAGTCAGTCTCCCCTCATACCGCGATTGAGGGAGACCTATCTTCTTAAGGCCAGGAATGAAGTCAACACAAAACCCGATGACATCCTCTGTTTGATGGCCCATGGAGATGCTTCCTTCTGGCCTAGCGCGGTTACGGACATATTTCTTTAGGACTCCCATGAACCTCTCAAAGGGGTACATATTGTGTAGAAATACGGGGCCCAGAATGACAATCTCGTCAACTAGATGAACTAGGACGTGCGTCATGATATTGAAGAAGGATGGTGGGAACACCAGCTCGAAACTGACAAGACATTGCACCACATCACTCCTTAGCCTTGGTATGATTTCTGGATCGATCACCTTTTGAGAGATTGCATTGAGGAATGCACATAGCTTCACAATGGCTAATCGGACGTTTTCCGGTAGAAGCCCCCTCAATGCAACCGGAAGCAGTTGCGTCATAATCACGTGGCAGTCATGAGACTTTAGGTTCTGAAACTTTTTCTCTGACATATTTATTATTCCTTTTATATTCGACGAGAAGCCAGTCGGGACCTTCATACTAAGCAGGCATTCAAAGAAGATTTCCTTCTCTTCTTTGGTAAGAGCATAGCTGGCAGGACCTTCATACTGCTTTGGAGGCATGCCGTCTTTTTCGTGCAAACGTTGCAGGTCCTCCCGTGCCTCAGCTGTATCTTTTGTCTTCCCATACACGCCCAAGAAGCCTAGCAGGTTCACGCAAAGGTTCTTCGTCACGTGCATCACGTCGATCGAAGAGCGGACCTCTAGGTCTTTCCAGTAGGGTAGGTCCCAAAATATAGATTTCTTCTTCCACATGGGTGCGTGTCCCCCAGCGTCACTCGGAACAGCTAGTCCGCCGGGACCCTTTCCAAAGATTACGTGTAAATCATTGACCATAGCAAGTACGTGATCACCGGTACGCATGGCGGGCTTCCTCCGGTGATCTGCCTCGCCTTTGAAATGCTTGCCTTTCTTTCGACATTGATGGTTGGTCGGAAGAAATCGACGATGGCCCAGGTACACATTCTTCCTGCAGCTTCCCAGGTATATACTATCGGTGTCAAGTAAACAGTGCGTGCATGCGTGGTATCCCTTGTTTGTCTGTCCTGAAAGGTTACTGAGAGCGGGCCAATCGTTGATGGTCACGAACAGCAACGCCTTTAGGTGAAATTCCTCCTGTTTGTGCTCATCCCACGTACGTACACCGTTTCCATTCCACAGCTGTAAAAGTTCTTCAACTAATGGCCTTAGGTACACATCAATGTCGTTGCCGGGTTGCTTAGGGCCTTGGATGAGAACTGGCATCATTATGAACTTCCGCTTCATGCACATCCAAGGAGGAAGGTTATACATACATAGAGTCACGGGCCAGGTGCTGTGATTGCTGCTCTGCTCCCCGAAAGGATTAATGCCATCCGCACTTAAAGCAAACCATACGTTCCTTGGGTCACTTGCAAACTCATCCCAGTACTTTCTCTCGATTTTTCTCCACTGCGACCCGTCAGCGGGTGCTCTCAACTTCCCGTCTTTCTTACGGTCCTCACTGTGCCATCGCATCAACTTGGCATGCTCTCCGTTTCTGAACAGACGTTTCAACCGTGGTATTATAGGAGCATACCACATCACCTTCGCAGGAACCCTCTTCCTGGGGGGCTCGCCGTCAACATCACCAGGGTCATCTCGTCTGATCTTATACCGTAATGCACCGCATACCGGGCATGCGTTCAGATCCTTGTACGCACCGCGGTAGAGGATGCAGTCATTAGGGCATGCATGTATCTTCTGCACCTCCAATCCTAGAGGGCATACGACCTTCTTTGCTGCGTATGTACTGTCGGGCAATTCGTTATCCTTTGGAAGCTTCTTCTTCAATATTTTCAGTAGCTTCTCAAATCCTTTGTCAGGCACAGCATTCTCTGCCTTCCACTGCAGCAATTCCAGTACGGTACCGAGCTTTGTGTTGCCATCTTCGCAATTGGGGTACAACCCTTTTTTGTGGTCCTCTAACATGCGATCGAACTTCAGCTTCTCCTTTTGACTTTCGCATTGCGTCCTTGCATCGACAATGACCCGGCGGAGATCATCATCATCGGGCACATCGTCTGGTTCCTCTTGATCTTCAGCAGCTTCGCCTGTTGCAGCATCATCGTGCACATCGTCTGGTTCCTCTTGATCTTCAGTAGCATCACCGTATTCAGGGGGCACATAGTTGTCATCGTACTTTTCTTCTTCGCCGTCTTCCATCATAACCCCTATTTCTCCGTGCCTCGTCCAAACATTATAGTGTGGCATGAAACCCTTGTAAAGCAGGTGGGTGTGAAGGATTTTCCGGTCAGAGTAAGACTTCGTATTCCCACATATAGGCATGGACAACACATAAAACCATTCTGCTTGTTTGCCTCAGCCACTTCGAGAAATTCATGCACGCCCTTAATGTACTCGGAGGTGTGTCTTGAACCGTACATCCATTGCCGGTTCATCTGCGTGCATTATATATAATTAAGTGTGTCAAAAATCATTACAGAACATCATGAATAGATAATTAAGTGACCAAATTAATAGAAGTTCATCATCACATTAAAACCAAAGTACATACATAGTTCTCATCTAACAACATAAAGCTCTGCAGAGCATCTAAATTAATTAAACCATACATTGAAACTATGTAAAACATTTCAATGCGAAAACAAATGCGATCATAATCGCAACCAATGTAACAACTGATCCAACGGCATAATGATACCAAGCCTCGGTATGAATGGCATATTTTCTAATCTTTCTAATCTTCAAGCGCATTGCATCCATCTTGATCTTGTGATCATCCACGACATCCGCAACATGCAACTCCAATATCATCTTCTCCTCCTCAATTTTTCTAATTTTTTCCTTCAAGAAATTGTTTTCTTCTTCAACTAAATTTAACCTCTCGACAATAGGGTCGGTTGGAATTTCCGGTTCAACAACCTCCTAGATAAATAAAATCTATGTCACGTTGGTCGGCATAATTGTCATAAACAATAGATGAACCAATAGTTATGAAAAGATAATATATACCACATCCGAATCATAGACAGGACGAGGGCCGACGGGGGCGGATACCAAAACCATCGCACTATATAAGATGCAATAATAAAAGTAAGAAAATTATACAAGTATCTATATAAACATACAAGTAAGAATTTTTTTCCTTTCAGAAAGAAGATAAGAACAAGAGGCTCACCACGGTGGTGCCGGCGACGAGATCGGCACGGGCGATCGACGGCGGTGAAGACGGGGACGGGACGTGATGGACCGCTAAACCTAGACAAATATTGAGGAAAATGGAGCTTGGAGGTCGAGCTTGGAGAGGAGAAAGCTTAAGTAGTGTGGCTCGGGCATTCCATCGAACACCTCGTGTGCATAGGAGGTGAGCTAGAGCACCACAAAGCTCTCTCCTCGCCGGCCACGAAAAACAGAGCAGTGAGAGTGCTCTGCTCGCGGGCGAGGGGTATATATAGGCAATTAATTGGTCCTGGTTCGTGGCTTGAACCGGGACTAAAGGGAAGCCTTTGGTCCCGGTTCAGGACACCAACCGGGACCAATGGTGGTGGGCCAGGACCAAGGCACATTGGTCCCAGTTCGTCCCTCCAACCGGGACCAAAAGGTCCAGACGAACCGGGACCAATGGCCCACGTGGCCCGGCCGGCCCCCGGGGCTCACGAACCGGGTCCAATGCCCCCATTGGTCCTGGTTCTGGATTGAACCGGGACTAATGGGCTGACCCGGCCTGGACCATTGCCCCCTTTTCTACTAGTGTAGCGATGAAGCACGAAGAAACTAGGCAAGGTTGGCGTCACGAAGGATCACCGAACGAACTACCTGACACGCGTCATCGTATACCACCGCCCCCCCACCGCGGCTTCAACTTCACCGCATCAGACAGTCGAGGCATTTCCACGAACACGCCGGAGAAGAAGAGCCGACTACCATGACCAAAGCCAAGCCTCCGACAATGCTCACCGCCATCATCGTTGCCACAGAAGCCACAGTGCACGTCCAGTTGTAGGAAGCACCAAAGGGATCAAAGTCTTCAAAGACGGCACCGTAAAGAGGGGAACGACGCGGAAGACGACGCCACCGTCTGACCCTGCAACAGGATCTGGGATTTCACCCGAAGGACTTGATCCGGGAGTAGAAGCTGTGAAGATTCCCGACGACGCCTCCAAGGAAGATAGCGACGCCCACAGGCGCCGTCGCCGCCGACCGGCTAGGACCGGCCAGGCTTTCATCCGGTGCAGCCACTCCCACACAGTAGGACCGGCCAGGCTTACGGGAGAAAATGAAGCTCCTGGTTTTTTTAGGGAAAAGCCTTGTGGCATTTTATTCAATTTGGGAAAGTGTTACATCAAAGATTACATGAAGTAATAAGAAAGGAGGCATCTCATCTAATCACTCTTCACATATTTTTGAATCATAGCATCGCCTAGCTAGGAAGTGTGCAACTCTATTTGCTTCTCTCGGACAATGAGCAAAAGAAATATTGGGGATGTCACGGGCCAGATGAAAACAATCAGCAAGGGTAGCTGAGTAGGGGCTCCAAATTTCTGTCTCTCCATTACATGCATGTACCAGTTCTTCACAGTCTGATTCTACTTCAACATTCCTGCACCCCACTGCATAAACCAACCGTAGCCCCAAGCGAAGAGCAATTGCTTCAGCTGATTGTGCACTAAGAGTGTTATCTATAAGCTCCTGGTTGATACATTCAGAATGGTAGACCACGTGCAACTAGCCAGACAGCTGCATGCTTTGGTTAACATTGCTTCGTCTTGCAAAAAGTTACTAGTGTGAACCAACCTGTGGTTGGATGGTTAGAGAGGTTGTAGTATCGGCGATGCACATTCACTTCAGTGGGAGAAGACGTTCCCGTCGACGACGAGATGAGTGCATGCATGTGTATATGAGAGCTTGTGTCTGTACTGTGTTCAAAAAAGAAGTTACTTGTACTATTAATTTTTAGGGCGCATGCTGCGTGTCTATCGCTTGAAAAATAGAGAGAAATCAGCCTCCTCTTTAGGGCATCTTCGATGCTGACCCAAAAATAGGGATGACAATTTTATCCATGGATATGAATACCGATAACCGACCCGGTTGGGCAAGGGTATGGAGAATATTTCTACCGATGGGTACATTTGTTTGGATACCCGCGAACAGCTGGGTCGGGCATGGTTATAATTTCTGCTCCATGGATATCCAACGAATACCCGTATGACATGTAGGCACATATGTTAGTGAGACTAGACTAACCCCAACACGCTTCACAAGAGCACAAAGGCTAGCTCGACCCATGTTCCCTAATTCTTCCCATGTTCTCTAAACAATGTACTTGTTGCCTACTTATGCTTGTAGCTTATGTTGTGATTTGTGAATGAATGGTGATGGATTAATTTGATCACTGTGAAGTCCTTTCATGGTAATTTTTTGTGCCCATGGAGCTCCATGGGTACACTGATATCCAATGGGTTTGGGCATGGGCATAAGCTGTGCCCATGGATACTTTAGTGGATGGTCAAAGGGTAGGAGGTTGGGTCATGGGCTGGATTTGGACCAGCTCCACCCAGTCCAACCGCGACCCATTGCCATCCCTACCCCAAAATCGTCCGCATCCGTCCGGACCATACGGTCTGGACACCGCAAGCCATCCAGCGCCAATGCCGATCGGTCTGTGGAGCAGTCCATATCGTCTTTTTCCCGTAATCTGAAACAAAATCTGGGGACTTTTCAGGAGTCTAGACACCAGCCACATATGACTCTGACATCCCAGCTCCACCCAAAACTAAGTTGGAGCCTTCACTTTTGTAGTCGGTCGTATTGTTTCCGCGAGCTAGGAAACGAGCGTGGGCGGGTGAGAGGGAGGGGTCTGCGAGGAGGAAAGGAAGGGGTCGAGCCCTACGACACCGGGGACGAAGTTATACTCATCAAGGAGGCATAGATGGCCGCCGCGTGGCGATCCTTGGCCATGGACCCGCTCGGGTCATCCACCCATCCTGGTGAACAGAGGAAGGGGATGAGGGGGGACTTGGGCTAGGCCGTGCACTGTGCACGTAGAGCCTAGTCCAATAGTGAGACCTTTTTGCTTTTTGCTTTTTGCCTTTTCTTTTTTGTTTTATTATTTCTTCTTTGTTTTCTATTTTATCTTGATACCAAATGCTTTTGTTGAACTGATATTTAACACATAAATAGTAGGCAACATTTTGAGCTAGCATGCATAGTTTTAAGTGGTTTGAAATTACTAAAATATTTATTTATTTTGAAATGGCCCATTTATATGTTGTTGGTTCAGTTTAAAATAGGTTAGGGGCATTTTAAATAATTCAAGTGATGTTGGTTCCTGCATGACAATTACTTAGTGATTATTTGCAATTCAACCAACATTTTTTGAAAGTTTGATGAAATAATAATCTGACTTGGTATTTGAATTTGAATTTGAATTTGATTTGTGTTTTAATCAAGTGACAATTGAGCTTAGCAAACATGGTTATATGGCAACATTAGGTTGGGATTACTGTAGCTTAATTATAGGAGCGTTACAACATTTTGATTCATTCTCATGAGGCACAACCATAATAGGAACAACATTATTTCGGAGAGATATATTTTTTACATTTCTTTCTAATTCTTTTCTTTTTCTTCTTCTTCACGACATTGTGTGTGGGTTTAATTATTTTTTTCTGAGCTTCTTATCAAAGAGATTGGTTGGATATGAAGCTCCTCCTTGTAACCTGATTCATCATGAGGAACAATAGGAGGGAATTGGGAAATCTTTTCCCTTTCATTACTATTCTTTTTATATTCTAATGGTTTTCTCTTCTTTCTATAATTGGCTATATAAGCATTTTCATTGCAATTTACCACACAAAACATGTAGGTTTTTCTTTGATTAATTCTAGTATCTTATGTGAAAATGTGTGCTTCAAACCAATCGATTTTATGTGACAATTCTTCATACCCCAAAAATATACAAAGTTTATTATAAAGTTCAAGGGTGATCACGTCATTGCAATATTTGGGCATGATTTGATCATGAAAAATGTATGCATTGAAAGTTACGACAAGGAAATTTATTGCAAAGCACACAAGTAACAGGATGAAGAGAACATAATATTCTAGCATAATCATCTAATACCTTAATCCACCATTTAATATTGTCATGTTTATTCTTCTTACTAAATTTATCATCCCCAATTAGCATGTCTTCACAAAGTCTGTGCTCTCCACAATAATATACATGCTTATAAGACATCTTTTTACCACGGGTAGTGCAATTATCATTACCTTTATGGATATTCATAGAAGGCATACTAACAACATTGCAATCATGCTTATAATTCAAAGAACTCACATTAAATATTTTATTAAATTCTTCTTCTAATAATTTAGCACCATTGTCGGAATCCATATTTTGAAGAAAGACATCACAAAGATGAAGAATTTTATGCAACTTCACTTCCATCTTTTTTGTAGTTTTCTTTATAAAACAAACTAGTGAATATACATGAAATGAAAAGGTTAAATTGCAAGATAGAAAGATATACTTTCAAGAACTCACCTCCCTGGCAATGCCGCCAGAAATAGGTTGATGTCTACTACACAATTTTATTCTTAAAGACTCCGTTGGGCCTTCAAGCGCAAAGTTTAATATGACATCAAGAAATTTCCCTCAAGTCGATGATCTAAGATTTATGATTCCATTAGAGGTGTAGGATGAAGATGGTCTCTCTCAAACAACCCTACAATCAAATACAAAGAGTCTCTTATGTCCCAACACACCCAATCAGGGGCGGAGCTAGGCCCCGGGCACCCAGTGTCCAGATCCGGGGCGTGCAAAAATTTATAGGGTACAATTTATATAGGTTTCTTTGCGGGCCCGGGGTACAACCCAATAAATAAAGAAGGCCCAAAGCCTTGCTAGGTTGTCTTGCCAGAAACAAATGCATGCACGAGGCAACCCACCCATGATCCATAAGGCTGAAGAGATGCAGCGCTAACACTGCCATGCTAAAAAAAGGAGACGCAACCCTCGTGCGGCGCTGCTACCTCTTGAGCTTGCGTTGGTTTTTCCCTTGAAAAGGAAAGGGTGATGCAGCAAAGTAGAGTAAGTATTTCCCTCAGTTTGAGAACCAAGGTATCAATCCAGTAGGAGACAACACACAAGTCATCGAATATATACCTGCACAAGCAATAACAACTTGCACCCAACGCGATAAAGGGGTTGTCAATCCCTTCACGGTTACTTGCAAAAGTGAGATATGATAGAGATAGGTAAACAATAAAGTAAATATTTTTGGTATTTTTGGTTTATAGATCAGAAAGTAAAAGATTGCAAAATAGTAGATCAGAAACTAGTATGATGGAAAAGAGATTCAATATAATGGAAAAGAGACCCGGGGGCCATAGGTTTCACTAGTGGCTTCTCTCAAGATAGCAAATAATAAGGTGGGTGAAGAAATTACTGTCGAGCAATTGATAGAAGAGCGCAAAGTTAGTGATGATATCTAAGGCAATGATCATGAACGTAGGCATCATGTCCGTGTCAAGTAGACCGAAACGATTCTGCATCTACCACTATTACTCCACACATCGACCGCTATCCAGCATCCATCTAGAGTATTAAGTTCATAAAGAACGAAGTAACGCATTAAGTAAGATGACATGATGTAGAGGAATTAACTCAAGCAATATGATGAAAACTCCATCTTTTTATCCTCGATGGCAACAATACAATACGTGCCTTGCTGCCCCTACTGTCACTGGGAAAGGACACCGCAAGATTGAACCCAAAGCCAAGCACTTCTCCCATTGCAAGAAAAACCAATCTAGTAGGCCAAACTAAACCGATAATTCGAAGAGACTTGCAAAGATATCAAATCATGCATATAAGAATTTAGAGAAGAACCAAATACTATTCATAGATAATCCGATCAGAAACCCACGATTCATCGGATCTCGGCAAACACACCGCAAAAGAATATTACATCAAATAGATCTCCAAGAACATCGAGGAGAACATGGTATTGAGAATCAAAGAGAGAGAAGAAGCCATCTAGCTACTAGCTATGGACCCGTAGGTCTGTGGTAAACTACTCATGCTTCATCGGAAGGGTAATGGTGTTGATGTAGAAGCTCTCCGTGATCGAACCCCCCTCTGGCAGGACACCGAAAAAGGTCCCTAGATGGGATCTCATGGGTACAGAAGGTTGCGGCGGTGGAAAAGTGGATTTGTGGCTCCCCTGGAGGTTTTCAGGGTATAAGAGTATATATAGGTGAAGGAACTAGGTCAGAAGACCCACGAGGGGCCCACGAGGTAGGGGGCACGCCCTCCACCCTCGTGGTCGCCTTGTTGCGTCTCCAACTTCATCTCCAAGTCTCGTGGTTTGCTTCTGGTCCAAGAAAGATCATCGCGAAAGTTTCATTCCGTTTGGTATTCCTTTTCTGCGAAACTCTAAAACAGGCAAAAAAAACAGAAACTGGCACTGAGCTCTCGGTTAATATGTTAGTCCCAAAAATAATATAAAATTGCATATTAATGCATATAAAACATCCTAAACAGATAATATAATAGCATGGAACAATCAAAAATTATAGATACTTTGGAGACGTATCAACAATCCTTCCGGATTTTCTGTTGAGAACATAATAATAACATCATAGTTAGCAATGTAGTTTAGCTTTAGAATAATATATGCAAAAGATGCACGGATGTCGCAATAGTAAAAAATCTTACCATGCCATCTCCACGGATGTTACTGTAGTTCAACACGTGCACTAGTGGCACGTATTGACCATAATGTGCAGGAGTTTCATAATTGATATTGTAATTCTCAACATAATTAATAAATGAGATAAGATGATCTTTCTCCTTATAAGTTAATTCTGCACCATCGGTGTAGTAGGTTCTGTCTACCATCTTCCGTACATTTTTTGAATGAAAATAAGCTATCAATGGAAATAAGTTGTCAACTATTTTGAAATAAAACAATATAAATTACTTAATAAATTTGTTTGAGAAACTCACATAGCGGTAGAATTGGAAGTGTATCAACAAGGACCCAAGTGTCCATATTCTCTTCGTCGATGTCAGGATCACCAAGATCCAAGGTGACAAGCATGCCCTCATGATAATCATACATCTTGCAAAGTGCTTCCCACTCGGGCAACCAAAATGGGGTACGCTCTCAGAATTGTATAGATTTACAGCAAAATCATAACCATGATGGGTCCTTAGGTGAACTACCATTGTCTCCATATTTTCATGATCTTCAAAATCCAGCTTCTCCAAGACATAGCGTCTTGCTTGGCATGGGATAAGCTAGCCGAATTGTAGAAGACGGAAATTACATGTTGAAGAAGCAGTGGTCATGCTTAATTATGAAAGAACACTTGTCGTCATTGCGTACTGTTTCAACATCGAAGGTCTCATCGAGCTTAATACTGAAGCGCCGACCTTTTACCAGATGAGGTCTGTCGCACAGACCCCGGTCATCGCCGCACCAATCGCACTCCGAGAGCCTATCATCGTTGTCAGACATTTCCTATGTTCGTAATTCAAAGATTAAACTTGTACAATTCAATATATGTACTACAAAAACTAAATTAGATCAGTATTATTCATCACGGGTTGACTATCAGTCTATCGACTTAAAGTCAACCCAAAATAGTGTTAAATTCTCTTTCCGGCATTTCCAACGCACTCAATATTTCCTATATTATAGCACAAGCCATGCCAAAATTCACGGAAAAATCCTTCATGACCTTTGCTAAAAAAGGACATATCGAGCGCCTGAAATTTGCCAGAACAGAAATTAATCAACACTCTGGCAAAATATAGGCCACTCGGAGGTGTTCCCTGCAAACATGGCCACTTGGGAAAGCACATATCCTATTTGAGCAACACTAGATATACATGTTTATATCTACATCATATGAGCATTCAAACTTGATGGTCATTGTATTTCAATGGTTGAAAATATGAACAAAAACATTTCAAAATATCTTATATATAATGCTAACATAACTAAATTTGCAGATATAAGTCTCTCTCTCTAAACTAGTTCTATTAAGCACTTACTAAATAAACTAGTTCTATTAAGTACTTACTAAATAAACTAGTTCTATTAAGCACTTACTAAATAAACTAGTTCTATTAAGCACTTACTATAAATAAACTAGTTCTATTAACCACTTACTAAATAAACTGTTTCTATTAAACACTTGCTAAAAATTCTATTACCCTAGTTCTACCCTATATTTTCTTACTTCTATTACTAAATTTAATACCTAAAAATTTCTATTCTTAAATTTTCAAAAACAGAGGGAAGTGGAGGGAGTAGGAACAAAGGGAGGGCTAAGTGAGGGTGGAAGGGAGGAGGCAGACGGATGAGGCAGGGAGGTGGAGGATGGATGAGGCGGGGTGGAAAGGACGGACGAGGCAGGGAGGGAGGTGGGAGGGAGGAGGAGGGAGTGAGGAGGGAGAGGGAGGGAGGGAGGGACCGGGAGAGGGACGAGGAGGGGAGGGAGGTGGAAGGAGGAGGGATGGAGGAACTACCTCGGTGGAGGAGGAGCAGGAGCGTCGATGACGACGGGCTACGACGGTGGTCGGGGAGGGCCGAACGTCGGCGGCGGATGACGACGGGGTGTGGGGGAGAGTGAGAGTGGAGTGGAGAGGAGAGAGTGAGGGGCGGCCGGTTGGAGAAGATAGGATGGATTTAGCAGTAGCGCGCGTTAGTGTAAAGCACTACTGGTAAACGCCATAGCAGTAGCGTCGTTTATTCTTGATGCGCTACTGCTATGCCGACAGCAGTAGAGCCTTCTACGAAAACGCACTACTACTAAGGGTAAGCATGTAAAAATCCACATAAAAATACATTGGTCATCAATGATATTTTTGTGTAGAATCTGAATTGTCAATATGAGTCCTCACCTGTTTAGGAATCAGTGAAGACTCATATTTGCAGCCACAAATCACTACTAGGGAAAAGCCTATCTGTACCGCGGGTCTAATGCCTATCAGTAGCATGGGGAATGGCAGTATTGATACGGCGCTACAGCTAACGTTTAGCAGTAGCGCGTCTTGACACGCGCTACTGCTATACCTACTTAGCAGTATCGCTTCCCTCACCAGTTCTACTGCTAAGTGGTTTAGCAGTAGCATTTTCCTATCCAGCGCTAAAGAGCGCTACTACTATATTTTCTCATTTTTTGCTCCATATTTGCGATGTTTTTGTACAGGTTTTAAACAGTATTCTAATCATATCATAAACATGCAATATGCTCATCATTTTATACACATAATAGTCTCGTCATATCATCCAACACAAATCATGTCGTCACATCATAATCACAATATAACTATACATGTTACATGACATGTCTCATCATACATAATGTAGTACTTCTTGAGGCATCAGTTCGTATCCCTCTCTCGCACTAGCATGAACCTAAACTAACTACTGGCTGTCGCTCAGAAACCGGTACACCTGGGCCTGACACTCCGACGACTCATTGTTTACTCCTAGTCTAGCACTTCTTCGCCATCGATGATCTATGCACCTGCATCATCACATGAGTCGATGATATGCAACATATATAGTTGAGCAACAGAAAGAGACAGACTTGGCAAAAATAGAAGCAACATATCATAAGCATAAATAACAAAGTTCATCGTACCCAAAATGCCCTAACTAGAGTGATCTTCACTAGTTGAGGAGGACGGTTTAATTACATCACAAATAAAGTTTCATCGTGCATAACTCAAAGTTTCATCATAGAGAAAGTATGGACTAAATGGACGCTTTGTCATATATCGTCAATCACTCCAACATGTCGTGCCATCCATCCAAGTTAGGGAGATAATCCCTGCGCGAAGTGAAAGGCTTCAGGTCGAGACACTGAGCCAATACGCGTGCTCGGACGTCTTCCCCGCGACATTTGCCCTTCTTCGTAGAACATACCTATTTTTTGAACAACCTCCTTCATGATGATTTGGGCAAGTTCACGCTGGATGTGATAGAACTCAGCTCGAAGTCGATGATCTAGGATATCTCCTACATTCTTCGCCCATTGCAGAACATGGGCATCGCCGGATCTAGGTGACATGTGAAGGTTCTACTGATTCCGTTTGTACTCCAGCATGTGGTGGAGGACATAGAATCCATCACTAAGAGTACCACTCGGTTGTTGGATGCAACAGAAGTCGGTCTTATGGCCGAAGGCTGGTGATACATCTCCAACGTATCTACTTTTTCTAATGCTTTTCCTCTTGTTTTGGACTCTAATTTGCATGATCTGAATGAAACTAACCCCGGACTGACGCTGTTTTCAGCAAAACTACCATGGTGTTGTTTTTGTGCAGAATTAAAAGTTCTCAGAATGGAACGAAACTTTGCAAGGATTTTTTATACCAATAAAGAGAGTTTCTGGAGCCAAGAGCCACCTGAGGGGGGCACATGGGTGGGCACACCCCCCAAGGCGCACCCTGGTGGGTTGTCCCCACCTGGTGGCCCCGCTGATCATGAAACCGATGCTATAAAATCACATTATTCCAGGAAAAAAATCAGGGAGAAAGAATTATCACGTTTCATGAGATAGAGCCGCCGCCGTCTCCTGTTCTTCATCGGGAGGCCAGATATGGAGTCCATTTGGGGCTCCGGAGAGGGCAATCTTCGATCTTCGTCATCACCAACACATCTCCATCGCCAATTCCATGATGCTCCCCACCGGGAGTGAGTAATTCGTTCGTAGGCTCACTGGTCGGTGAGGAGTTGGATGAGATTCATCATGTAATCGAGTTAGTTTTGTTAGGGCCTGATCCCTATTATCCACTAAGTTCTGAGATTGATGTTGCTATGACTTTGCCATGCTTAATGCTTGTCACTTTGGGCCCGGGTGCCATGATTTCAGATCTGAACCGTTTATGTTATCACCATTATATCCATGTTCTAGATCCAATCTTGCAAGTTATAGACACCTACTACGCGTTATGATCCGGCAACCCCGGAGTGACAACAGTCAGGACCACTCCCGGTTACGACCGTAGTTTGAGGAGTTCATGTATTCACCGTGTGCTAATGCTTTGTTACGGTTCTCTGTTAAAAGCAGGCCTTAATATCCCTTAGTTTCCAATAGAACCCCGCTGCCACGGGAGGGTAGGACAAAAGATTTCATGCAAGTTCTTTCCATAAGCACGTATGACTATTTATGGAATACATGCCTACATTATATTTATGAACTGGAGCTAGTGCCGTATCGCCCTAGGTTATCTGTCTCATGATGAATATCATCCAACGAGTCACCGGTCAAATGCCTATGAATTTACCTTATATTGTTCTTGCTAAGTTACTACTATTGCTACTATTATTGTTACTGCTACAAAATCATTGCTATCACTGTTACTGTTACTATTGTTGCTGCTACTATCATCAAAACTATCATATTACTATGCTACTAATCACTTTGCTGCAGATAATTAATCTCTAGGTGTGGTTGAATTGACAACTCAGCTGCTAATACCTTCAAATATTCTTTGGGTCCCCCTGTGTCGAATCTATAAATTTGGGTTGAATACTCTACCCTAAAAAATTGTTATGATCCCCTATACTTGTGGGTTATCAAGACCTTTTTCTAGCGCCATTGTCGGGGAGCATAGCTATATTTGTTGAGTCACTTGGGATTATTATCATATTATCACTATGAAGAATTTGAAGGATATTAGGACTAAGATTTTTTTCCTCAAAGACGAGGGGAGGTAAGGAACTGCCATCCAGCTCCGCTTTAGATTCACCTTCTGTTATAAGTAAACTTGCAACACCACAACATGCTATTAATTCTGATATGTCGCAAGTTATTGATGATGCTACTTCTGCTATGAATGCTTCTCATGATGATTGATGACCCACAAGTATAGAGGATCTATCGTAGTCCTTTTGATAAGTAAGAGTGTCGAACCCAACGAGGAGCAGAAGGAAATGACAAGCGGTTTTCAGTAAGGTATTCTCTGCAAGCACTGAAATTATCGGTAACAGATAGTTTTGTTATAAGGTAATTCGTAATGGGTAACAAGTAACAAAAGTAAATAAGGTGCATCAAGGTGGCCCAATCCTTTTTGTAGCAAAGGACAAGCCTGGACAAACTCTTATATAAAGCAAAGTGCTCCCGAGGACACATGGGAATTTTTGTCAAGCTAGTTCTCATCATGCTCGTATGATTCGCATTCGTTACTTTGATAATTTGATATGTGGGTGGACCGGTGCTTGGCTACTGCCCTTCCTTGTAAAAGCATCCCACTTATGATTAACCCCCCTCGCAATCATCTGCAACTACGAAGGAAGTATTAAGGTAAACCTAACCATAGCATGAAACATGTGGATCCAAATCAGCCCCTTACGAAGCAACGCATAAACTAGGGTTTAAGCTTCTGTCACTCTAGCAACCCATAATCTACTTATTACTTCCCAATGCCTTCCCCTAGGCCCAAATCATGGTGAAGTGTCATGTAGTCAATGTTCACATAACACTAGAGGAGAGACAACATACATCTCATCAAAATATCGAACGAATACCAAATTCATATGATTACTTATAACAAGACTTCTTCCATGTCCTCAGGAACAAACAATTACTCACAAATCATATTCATGTTCATAATCAGAGGGGTATTGAATAGCATTAAGGATCTGAACATATGATCTTCCACCGAATAAACCAACTAGCATCAACTACAAGGAGTAATCAACACTACTAGCAATCCACAGGTACCAATCTGAGGTTTTGAGACAAAGATCGGATACAAGAGATGAACTAGGGTTTGAGAGGAGATGGTGCTGGTGAAGATGTTGATGGAGATTGACCCCCTCTTGATGAGAGGATCGATGGTTATGACGATGGTGGTGATTTCCCCCCTCCCGGAGGGATGTTTCCCCGGCAGAACAACTCCGTCGAAGCCCTAGATTGGTCCTGCCCAAGTTCCGCCTCGAGACGGCGGTGCTTCGTCCCGAAAGCTTCCTTCTATTTTTTTCCAGGGTAAAATACACCATATAGCAGAAGGTGGACGTCGGGGGCCTGCCAGGTGCCCATGAGGCAGGGGCGCGCCTTCCACCCTCGTGGCTGGTGGGTGGCCCCCCTCTGGTGCTTTCTTCGCCCAATATTTTTAATATATTCCAAAACTGACTTTCGTGGAATTTCAGGACTTTTGGAGTTGTACATAATAGGTCTCTAATATTTGCTTCTTTTTTATCCCAAAATTCAAGTTGCCAGCATTCTCCCTCTTCGTGTAAACCTTATAAAATAAGATAGAAAAGGCATAAGTATTGTGATATAATGTGTAGTAACAGCCCATAACGCAATAAATATTGATATAAAAGCATGATGCAAAATGGACGTATCAACTCCCCCAAGCTTAGACGGCGCTTGTCCTCAAGCGGAAGCCGATATCGAAAAATATGTCCACATGTTTAGAGATAGAGGTGTTGATAAAATAAAATACGGACACGAGGGCATCATGATCATCTTTAGAACAGCCACATATATTGTCATATGATTTTTTATGCTAAAGTAACAATCCATTCACAATATAAAGTATGAATCAGAAACTTCATTGAAAACTAACAAACTATGATCTCGGTCATTGAAGCAATTGCAATTTATCACATCGGAAAGAGTTAATAAGAGCTTTTCAGCAAGTCCACATACTCAACTATCATTTAGTCTTTCACAATTGCTAACACTCACGCAATACTTATGGGTACAAAGTTTCAATCGGACACAAAGAAAGATAGGGGCTTATAGTTTCGCCTCCCAACCTTTTACCTCAAGGATAGTGTCAACAATAATAATTTATGAAAACCTACATCCAAGTGGATATATATATATCAGGATCTTTCCAACACATAGTGCTTGCCAAAGGATAAAATGTAAAAAGGAAAGCTGAAGGTCACCATGACTCTTGTATAATGGTAGAAGGTAAAAAAAAATTAAAAGATAGGCCCTTCGCAGAGGGAAGCAGAGGTTGTCATGCGCTTTTATGGTTGGATGCACAAAATCTTCATGCAAAAGAATGTCACTTTATATTGCCACTTGTGATATGGAACTTTATTATGCAGTCCGTCGCTTTTATTTCTTCCATATCACAAGCTCGTATAAAGCTTATTTTCTTCACACTAATAGATCATACATATTTAGAGAGAAATTTTTATTGCTTGCACCGATGACAACTTACTTGAAGGATCTTACTCAATCCATAGGTAGGTATGGTGGACTCTCATGGCAAAACTGGGTTTAGGGATGTTTGGAACCACAAGTAGTATCTCTACTTGGTGCAAAAAATTTGGCTAGCATGAGGGGGAAAGGCAACCTCAACATGCTGGACGATCCATGACAATATAGCTTTTCGGATATAAGAAAACATAACTCATTACGTTGTCTTCCTTGTCCAACATCAACTTTTTAGCATGTCATATTTTAATAAGTGCTCACAATCATAAAAACATGTCCAAGATAGTATATTTATATGTGAAAACCTATCTTTCTTTATTACTTCCTATTAATTGCAATGATGACCGAAACTATGTTTGTCAACTCTCAACAACTTTTATTCATCATACTTTCTATATGTGAAGTCATTACTCTCCATAAGATCAATATGATCTTTTAATTCCCTTTTTTATTCTTTCTTTAATTCCCTCAAGACCATAACAAGATAGCAAACCCCTCAACTCAAAACTACTCTTTATTATATTTTACTCACGGACTCAATTACATAGATAGAGATCAAAACAAAACTCAAAGCTAGATCATACTAAAACTTTATTCAACTAGATCAAGATATAACCAAAAGGATAAAACTAAGAAAAAATGATAAAGATAGAAGTGTGATGGTGATACGATACCGGGGCACCTCCCCCAAGCTTGGCAGTTGCCAAGGGGAGTGCCCATACCCATGTATTTATGTCTCTTTCTTCGGAGGTGGTGATGATGGAGTTGTTGATGATGTAGGCTTGTCATCCATCTTCCAGGGCATAGGCTCACTATCATAGAAGGATGAACGAGTCTTCGGGATCCTCAAATCTGCAGCCAAACTCATCCTCTTGAATCTATATTCATACTCCAGTTTTGGTTTTGTAGGTCATAGATCTTGTCTTGGAGGTGCTCGATTTTCTCGTGAAGCTTGAAGATGGCCTCCCCGATGTTCTTGGCATCCAGCTTGTGGTTGTTGGTGAACTCCGCGATCATCAAGTGATTGGTGTTGAGTCCACTGCCGGTGTCAAAACCGGCGGATCTCGGGTAGGGGGTCCCAAGCAGTGCGTCTTAGGATCAATGGTAACATGAACACAGGATTTTACCCAGCTTCGGGCTCTCTTGATGAGATAATACCCTACATGCTGCTTGATTGACTATAATGAATATAGGGGTTACAAGAGTTGATCTACCCTGAGATCATATGTTGTGGTCTAAACCCTAGAGGTATGATGAGTAATGTCGTAATCCTCTATCGACTAGCCTAGCCTCGGTTTATATAATGTACCATAGGCCTAGGGTAACAAGAGTCCTAGCCGAATACGCCGGTGGGGGAGGAGTCCTTGTCTTTATCACCAAGTCTTGTGGAATCTTCCTTGTATGCGGCAACTGTCCGAACTGGCCCATGAGTATACGGCCATGGGGGTCCTCGGCCCAATCTAACTGATCGCGGGATGACGTGGTGAGTACCCCTAGTCCAGGACACCGTCAGTAGCCCCCTGAACCGTTCTTCAAGTTGGGGACGCTCCTCGATTCTTCCGAACTGTTCTTCATCTTCGGTCGTCGGTCTTGAAATCTGGTTCAACAACTCTTCTCATCTTCGATCTTGAGGATCGTGAAGTAAATCCGAAGATTTTATATGTCGGGTATCCAAGGAGCCCCTTTAAGTTTCCGGCCTTTATCAATGCCTTGTTATTATTATGCCGCACTTCAGGTTTGAAGTTATTCCCGGGCGGCAGTGTCCTCTTGCGTCCGAGCTACAACGCCAGATTGCATTCGAGGTATCTTTTGCAGCCAAGCACCAACGCTGGACTGCTTCCAAGCTCCAACGCCGGAATGTATCCAAGCTCTAACGCCTGACTGTGTCCAAGCTCCAACGCCGGACTGTATTCGAGCTCCAACGTTGGACTATATCCGAGAGGTCATAGATCATTTGGGTTCAAAAAGTTGACGGAGTTTAGCCGAGCTTAATGCTGGAAATACCCTCTATGGAGCCAGCCACTGGCGCCTGAGCTTAATGCCGGACTGCTTCCGAGGTGGTGCACCACCCCTGACTGCGGGCTGATTTTTTGATTGGTGCAATTTATTCTCTACCGAGATACATAGCCAGTAGCCCTCAAGGTGTGTGCGTCGGTCTAAAACCCGAGATGCACCTGAAGGAAGGCATGAAACCGCTGATCCTAGTTGCCCCTGAGACTCAGGTCGATGCGCAAAATCAGCCTGAGGATCAACTCCTAGCTCGGCAGCATATATAGGAATAGAAACACGGTGTGCAAAGTCATCGGGACACATGTTGGGTGCGGCCAACCAACCTGAGGATAATAATCTCCTTGAAAACTATATTGCACTTTAAATTTTCTGCATTGGACAAGCAATGCACTAGCCCCCGAGACACTGGTCGGGTGGCGACACCAGATCAGGGGATCGATGTACCCCTTTAGTATTTGTAAATAATAAGCACGAAGCCCAGTAACCCCCGAGCCTTAATGTGGGCATGGGTGGCCGAATTAAGGATCGATGTCCAAAGTAAAATCACAAATTATGTGTAATGATTCTATGTATCCAAGTACTTTACATCATCAATGCTCGGATCCGCATTGTCCAAAACTTTGTTAACCGGCCATCGGCTTCAACCTCCTCGGCCAGTAGCCAGGGAGTGTTTGTCCCACTTGATAAAGCCTTTATGAGGGCAAAGATTTGCGGCAAACAAGGCAATCCGGCCATACGGTTTTATAAACAAAGGTACGCAGGGAGACATGTTATATTATTGTTTAACATAAGAAACATCGTCCAAAGAAAATAGTCCCGCTATCGGTTCCTTTCTTTGGGTTGTCATGCTAAGCATGATCATGAAACCTCAGCTCCAATCAATGTGGGAGGAAAATACTGAGGATTTAGTTCGGGAAAACCTTCCAAACTCTGTGGTCTAGATGAACCCAAATTTTCACTTCCGTTGCGACCGTTTATAATCTGAAAGTGGCCCATTGTCAGCTTCTACCCCCTTGTAGATGCTACGCAGGGTGTTTCCGAAATAACAAAACAACCCTTAGCCGACGTCTCGGTGCCCGAAGGCGGTTGTGTCGGCGGAAACGAGGCAGTCAGATATGCGGGCTTTATGACTTTCACTTAGTCATAGGAGATTAAAGTTGGGAGGCCAGCAAGTAGCCCCTGCTTAGTGTTCGGCGACAACCTAGGTCAAGTTGTAAACACTTCGGCCAATGTTATGAACGACCCGTCATTGAAGACAGTCGTCAGACTGCTGACCAGTTTACGCTCATTGTGATAGTCAATTTTTGGCTTTCTCCACTATGGTGCTTAACCATGCGAGCAGGAAGCACAATCACAGTGGTTCTCCCTTTGCACACCTAGCCGAACAAAGCGGAACATAGGAGGCAAGCACAGGAGTAGGGCAACCCAACTATTGACCGAAGACACAATTCGAAACTGATGCATATATAGCAATATCCGAGAATTTTTGCCGGATCTCTAAAGGTGTCCGGCGTTGCACTGCGAGAGTTATGCGGAAAACATACAAATAGTTGAAAAGTGCCATAGGATTGGAAAACTAAAAAACGTCTGTAAAAACTCGACGTCCGAACTAGATTAATGGTTCAGTGCCAATCAGAAAATTGGTCTTAGAGAAAAATTTGTGCTTCTGTCATGCTTTAACATGACACATCCTATCTCAAGACTTCAAGTGGGTCATCCTATGGCTTCAACCTCCTATCCCGAAGCTGGATGAGAGGGAAATCGGGCTATTGACCATACACTCGCGTCGAAAAAAGGAGTGATAGAAAAAAGACTTTGCAACGACTAAGAAGAAGAACACTTACTATAAAACAACTCACATAAATTTAAGAGACCCCAAGTGACTTGGGTAAAAAGAATTTTATGTATAATGATTGTATGTACTGAAGTACTAATATCATATATGTGTTCAACCCAAACTTTATACGCGTCTTAACCGACCGTCGGCTTCTCCCTCTTCGGTCGAGGACCGAAAAGTGTTATGTACTCCACCTGTCGAGAGTATCGAAGGTGTTTCCGATAACCAGGCAATCACGCCATAAGGCTGTAACAGACAAAGCGCGCTCAGGGAACTTATGCTATATTACTAACAAAGTGTAAGAAGCATCTTCGAAGAAAATAGTACCCCCACCGATATCTTTCTTCGGTGCTCATTGTCATTATGAGACTTGTGCCTTAGATTTTTTGTACTCATGAGTTCCGTTGTGTGCCGACCATTGTTGAAAACAGTAAGAGCGCTAGCTTTCGGCTTCACCCAGTCTGAGGTCCGGCTCGGATGAACCGATCATGACAATCGCAGAGGTGCTCCCTTTACTCCCTAGCCGAACAATCGGGAACGTAGGGGTAAGCACAGGAGCCAGACAACCCAGCTTGCAAGTCACTTAAGTCAACATGGTGCATATTGTGGCGTAATACACAAACAAGGAACGAAGCCGTACAAGTATAATCATATGCAAGAGGAAAAGCTCCATCAAGGAAGCCCCCAAATAAACGGGGTATTTGAATATGTGTGTCACAAACAAAGTTTGGACAGGGAAGTTTTTCACAAGCAACTTTTTGCCAAAAAAGTATAATGCTTGTTCAAACCGAACAACATTTAAGACTGAAAGTTTTTGTGCACGAAAGCAACCTAGCTGGTTGATATGTTCGGCATTGATGACGCGGTCCAAGCTTGATGTGGGACAGGGTTCCAGCCCCCAGGCTGGTCCCAAGGTGGCCGAGCAGAGAGTCCGGCACTCCGAGAAGATGAAGCCCCGAGTCCAGCTGCGGTAATGGAGTAGGTCGGCGCGCCAAGGCGACAACATGGCTCAGTCTGAGTCGATTGGCTGCACAGCTAAAATAGTGCAAACCAAAAGAAATGACAAACACAGAAAATAATGTAAAAAAATTCTTCTACTTATAAGTGAAGGAAATAATGAAAGAGATGTGGCCTGAGCGTCGAGGTCAATGTCGATGCAGGGCGTCGGCATGACGCAGTGAAGGCGTGACAAAGCCCGAATTCACAGGTCGGTTAGAGTTCCGGATACGGTGTTCGCTGAACTATGCACGAAAACTGACCGAACCACCACGCAATCATCGCTAATGCGACCACCAATTGATAGACCTGTGTACAGGTGATGGAACAAAGTAGAGTAATAATTCCTTGGGAAAAATAAACCCGAACAAGCAAAATTGCTGGGATTAATAACACCTGGTTTATTTGTTGTAGTGGTTCAAAGAAAGGTTACTCCCAAAATTGGGACTCGATCCGCACACCCATTGCCTGATGGGTGATGAAGCGATGGCATGGCGATCCTGGCAAAGGCTCGCTCGCCACGGCGAAGCCCGTGGCCCATCTAATGTGATAAAGCTGGTCGGCTGGTGACGCCGAAGTCTCCGAAGTAAGTTGATGAAGGGATGGCGAAGTCCTCGGTCCAACCGAGGTGACGGAGCAGGTCGGTAAGGAGATGTTGTAGCTGCTGTGTCAGCCGAGGTGTTGAAGTAGGTCGGCATGATGGACATCGGCTTGATGAAGCAACAGTTTGGCCATGCCGAAGCAGGTCGTAGCTTCTGACGTGGTCAATGCTGTCTTGATAAAGTGATCGTGCGGTGATGTCGGTGTGCCCGCTCCGTGTAATCCGTGGGGCGGCGATGTTGGTGACAATTTATCCTTCGCAATGCCGAACTATTGTTCGGCTGGCCGAGATGATGATCCGAAGAAATTGAGCTCGGCTCAACAAAGCGACGACGTGTCTAACGCAGGTCGCCCGCCGTGGAGTGATGTTGTTGGGCTGGTTTGACACCGGCGCGACAGTGAAGTTCGTAGTGTAAGAATACTTTTAATATTAATGGGATGTGTTTGAGAATAAAACACAATACCCCATACGAAAACTTCCTTCAAAAAGGATGTCCGGAATCCCGTTCATAAAGAAGATGAACTCGGGTCGGATTCGTTCTCGTGCAGAAAACAGATCCAAAAAGTGATGCACTAATCGGAAGGTTCCCGGAGTTCGGACGGTCGGATCGAGCTAAATTTTTGGCAGGTGGTAGATATGGGAATTCCTCAGCCGATCAACGGTTGGATTTTCCAAAGGACGTCCGAGCTAGATGCTGGACACCCCACTCCAAACTCGTCCGGATTCTCGTCCAGATTCAACACGGCTCCGGTATATCAGAGATTACCGGAGATTCCTCCATCGAAACTCGACGAAATATTTGCAAGTTTGTTGTAGACTTAATTCTGCATAATTCCACCGAAGCAATCGTTTAGGCGACACTCGAGGTGGCGGTGGCGGCGGATATGAGTTTGTTGTCCAAAAAAACAGCATGGTCGCCTGAGGGTAATGTTGATGTTGAGCCCTCGAGCTCCATGGGTGACTCCTCCATGATCTTGATAGAGATCGAAGTTGATGTTGATGAAGACCCTCATCCGAACATGACGATTGAAGGTAGGGCGCAGTCCTCGGTCAAGCCAAGGTGACCAGTCGAGCTGGTGATGAAGAAACCGACGTTGTAGTTGACCTGCAGTCTAGCCATTGATCCTTTCGTCGATCACACAGCGGAACTCTCAATGAAAGCACCATTGTCGGTGTCAAAACCGGTGGATCTCGGGTAGGGGGTCCCAAGCAGTGCGTCTTAGGATCAATGGTAACATGAACACGGGATTTTACCCAGCTTCGGGCTCTCTTGATGAGATAATACCCTACATGCTGCTTGATTGACTATAATGAATATAGGGGTTACAAGAGTTGATCTACCCTGAGATCATATGTTGTGGTCTAAACCCTAGAGGTATGATGAGTAATGTCGTAATCCTCTATCGACTAGCCTAGCCTCGGTTTATATAGTGTACCATAGGCCTAGGGTAACAAGAGTCCTAGCCGAATACGCTAGTGGGGGAGGAGTCCTTGTCTTGATCACCAAGTCTTGTGGAATCTTCCTTGTATGCGGCAACTGTCCGAACTGGCCCATGAGTATACGACCATGGGGGTCCTTAGCCCAATCTAACTGATCGGGGGACGACGTGGTGAGTACCCCCTAGTCCAGGACACCGTCATCCATGTTCCACCATCCCTTGGCACTTGAAAACTTGTTGGTCCATTGCTTCGAGTCTTGTCTCTACGCTTTCAGTCCTCTTCGGTCCCTCAACATCGCGGATGTGCAGCACCCCCTCACACATCTCAATGGTTTGAGGGTGTTGCAACACCTCCGCGAGGTAAGGGTTGATGACCTTCTCGAAAAACTTGTCCTTGGGGGCGCTTGGAGACATCATGGTGATCTAGATCTGTCAAAAAAACAGCTCGAAACAAAAGCAGAGGATATTGTCATGGTAGGGTGGTCAAAACCTTCGGGAGATTATATTAGTAATTTTTACTAACCATAAGAAGTATCGAGCAAGAAAACGGAGTCCGGAGGGCACACGAGGTGGCCACAAGGCAGGGGGCGCACCCTGGGGAGTAGGGCGTGCCCTGGGGTAGGGCGCGCCCTCCACCCTCGTGGATGCCTTGTGTCTCTTTCGGACTCCTTTTAATTTTCCAAAAATTTTAAATATTCCAAAACGGGGAAAAATTGATATTTGAACAGTTTTGGAGTCGGTTTACTTACTGTACCACATACCTATTCCTTTTCGGAGTCTGAAACGTTCTGGAAAGTGTCCCTTATGTACTCCTTCGGGGTTACGGTGTCAATAACATTGGTTTCAACATTTATGGGATTGCCTGAGATATAATGTTGGATTCTTTGACCGTTTACCACTTGTGCCCTCGGCGTTGTTGATTTTGATGGCACCGGAACGATAGACCTCCTCGATAATGTAAGGACCTTCCCATTTAGAGAGAACTTTTCCTACAAAAAATCTTAAACAAGATTTTATAGCAAAACATAATCACCTACATTAAACTCACGCTTTTGTATCCTTTTGTCATGCCATCTTTTAGCTTTTTCTTTAAACAACTTGGCATTCTCATAGGCTTGGGTTCTCCATTCATCAAGTGAGCTAATGTCAAATAACCTCTTCTCACCGGCAAGTTTGAAATCATAATTGAGCTCTTTAATGGCCCAATATGCCTTATGTTCTAGTTCCAGAGGTAAGTGGCAAGATTTTCCATAAACCATTTTATATGGAGACATACCCATAGGATTTTTATAAGCAGTTCTATAAGCCCATAATGCATCATCATGTTTCTTGGACCAATTCTTTCTATATCTATTAACAATCTTTTGCAAAATCAATTTAATCTCTCTATTACTCAATTCTACTTGACCACTAGACTGAGGATGGTATGGAGATGCAATTCTACGATTAACATCATACTTAGCAAGCATTTTATGAAAGGCACCATGAATAAAATGTGAACCACCATCAGTCATTAAATATCTAGGACTCCAAACCTCGGAATAATAACTTATTTAAGCATCTTGATAGAAGTGTTATGATCAGCACTACTAGTTGGAATAGCTTCTACCCACTTAGTAACGTAATCAACATCAACTAAAATATGTGTATACCCGTTGGAGGAAGGAAAAGGTCCCATATAATCAAAGCCCCAAACGTCAAATGGTTCAATAACAAGTGAATAATTCATAGGCATTTCCTGACGTCTACTAATATTACCAATTCTTTGACATTCATCACAAGACAAGATAAACTTACGGGCATCTTTGAAAAGAGTAGGCCAATAAAACCGGATTGCATTACCTTATGTGCAGTTCTATCTCCAGCGTGGTGTCCTCCATAGGCCTCGGAGTGACACTTGCGTAGTATCTGTTCCTGTTCATGCTCAGGTACACATCGTCTAATAACACCATCTACTCCTTCTTTATAAAGATGTGGGTCATCCCAAAAGTAATGTCTTAAATCATAGAAAAACTTTTTCTTTTGCTGGCATGTGAAACTAGGTGGTATAAATTCAACAACAATGTAATTAGCAAATCAGCATACCATTGAGCAGTACAAGAAGCATTTATGACAGCTAATTGTTCATCAGGAAAGCTATCATCAATAGGTAGTGGGTCATCAAGAATATTTTCTAACCTAGACAAGTTGTCTGAAATGGGGTTCTCAGCTCCCTTTCTATCAATAATATGCAAATCAAATTCTTGTAGCAAGAGAACCCATCTAATAAGTCTAGGTTTAGCATCTTTCTTTTCCATCAGATATTTAATAGCAGCATGATCAGTGTGAACAGTTACTTTGCAATCAACAATATAAGGTCTGAACTTATCACAAGTAAATACGACTGCTAAAAATTCTTTTTCAGTAGTAGCATAATTTCTTTGAGCACTGTCTAGAGTTTTAGTAGCATATTGGATAACAATTAATTTCTTATCAACTCTTTTCCCTAGAACAGCACCTACAGCACAATCACTAGCATCACACATAATTTCAAAGGGTAAATTCCAATCAGGTGGCTGAACAATAGGTGCAGAAATCAAGGCTTTCTTAAGTATTTCAAATGCTTTTACACAATCATCATCAAAAACAAAAGGAACATCTTTTTGCAAGAGATTAGTCAAAGGCCTAGAAATTTTAGATAAGTCTTTAATAAACCTCCTATAGAAACCAGCATGACCAAGGAAACTTCTTATACCTTTGATATCTTTAGGATACATCATCTTTTCAATAGCATCTACTTTAGCTTTATCAACTTCAATACCTCTTTCAGAAATTGTATGCCCCAAGACAGTACCTTCATTAACCATAAAGTGTCACTTCTCCCAATTCAAGACAAGATTAGTTTCTTCACATCTCTGCAAAACTCGATCAAGGCTGCTTAAGCAATCATCAAAAGAAGTTCCGTAGACGGAGAAACATCCGTGAAAACCTCAACAATCTTTTCACAGAAGTCAGAGAATATAGCAGTCATACATCTTTGAAAGGTAGCAGGTGCATTGCATAAACCAAGAGGCATATGTCTATAAGCAAAGGTGCCGAAAGGGCAAGTAAAAGTGGTCATTTCCTGATCCTCTTTTGACACAGGTATTTGGGAGAAACCAGAATAACCATCAAGAAAGCAAAAATATGTATGCTTGGATAGTATTTATGGAAGTTAATCAATAAAAGGTAGAGGGTAATGATCTTTTCTAGTAGCTTTATTTAATTTGTAGAAATCAATTACCATTCTATAACCTGTAACAATTCTTTGTGGGATCAATTCATTCTTATCATTAGGAACAACATTAATACCTCCCTTCTTAGGGACACAATGAACGGGACTCACCCACTGACTATCAGCGACAAGATAAATTATATTTGCCTCCAGAAGCTTTAGTATTTCATTTCTTACCACTTCTTTCATCTTAGGATTTAACCATCGTTGGTGATCAACAACTAGTTTACCATCTTTATCCAATTTTATTTTGTGCTGGCATAGAGTGGGACTAATGCCCTTAAGATCATTAAGGCTATATCCAATAGCAGCACGGTGCTTCTTCATAGTTTTCAATAATTTTTCTTCTTCATGCTCTGAAAGGTTAGCACTAATAATAACAGGATATATCTTCTTTTCATCAAGATAAGCGTATTTAAGAGTATCAGGTAATTGTTGAAGCTCAAACACGGGATCACCCTTGGGTGGAGGAGGATCCCCTAGGATTTCAACAGGCAAGTTGTGTTTCAAAATAGGTCCCCTATTAAAGAATACTTCATCTATTTCCGTTCTTTCATTCATAAACATATCATCTTCATGGTCGAGCAAATATTGTTCTAAAGGATCATTAGGAGGCACGGCAATAGAAGCAAGACCAATAATTTGATCTTTACTAGGCAATTATTTATCATGGGGTTGTCTACAAAATTTAGCAAAATTAAAATCATGAGACATATCCCCTAAACCAACAACAACAATATCCTTTTTGCAGTCTATCTTAGCATTAACAGTATTCAAGAAGGGTCTACCAAATATAATGGGACAAAAGTCATCTTGTGGGGAACCAAGAACAATAAAATCAGTAGGGTATTTAATTT
The DNA here is from genome assembly GCF_018294505.1 of Triticum aestivum. NCBI lineage: Eukaryota > Viridiplantae > Streptophyta > Magnoliopsida > Poales > Poaceae > Triticum > Triticum aestivum. The sequence goes on along the minus strand of NC_057801.1, from coordinate 29,590,932 downwards.
TACCACACAAGACTTCAACATCTCTAACAATCTCAATTGGTGAAATAGTGTCTTTATTGGCAAGCTTAATAGTAACATCAATACCTTCTATCTCAGCAGGTGCAATATCATGCATAATTTCTCCGTATAAGGAATGAAGTTTTGCACTCACACTAGCACCCATATCACATAAGCCATGATAACAATGATCTCCTATTTTAACATAAACAATAGGCATGCCAACAACAGGTCTATGTTTATTTTTAGTATCGGGTCTAGAAATTCTAGCAGCTTCATCAGAGAAGTAAATAACATGCCCATCAATATTATTGACCAAGAGATCTTTAACCATAGAAATACTAGGTTCAACTTTAATTTGCTCAAGGGGTGTAGGTGTTCTAGCATTACTCTTACGAACCACAGTTGAAGCTTTAGCATGATCCTTTATTCTAACAGGAAAAACCGGTTTCTCAATATAAGCGGTAGGAACAATAGGATGAACATTATAAGTAATAGTTTTTTCTTCAACTTTAATAGATTCTACTGCTTTCACTTTAATGGGAGGATGATATTTAAACCACTTATCCTTAGGGATATCAACATGAGTAGCAAATGATTCACAGAAAGAAGCTACTATCTCAGAGTCAAGTCCATATTTAGTGCTAAATTCACGAAAAGCTTCGGTATCCATAAAAGATTAAACACAATCAAACTTAGGGGTTATACCTGACTCCTTATCTTCATCGAGTTCCCAATCTTTAGAGTTGCATTTAATTATTTCCAATAAATCCCATTTGAATTCAATAGTCTTGATCATAAAAGAACTAGTACAAGACGTATCGAGCATGGAGCGATCATTATGAGAAAGTCGGGCATAAAATTTTTGAATAATAATTTCTCTTGAGAGCTCATGATTGGGGCATGAACATAAAATTGACTTAATCCTCCCCCAAGCTTGAGCGATACTTTCTCCGTCACGAGGCCAAAAATTATATATATAATTACGATCATGATGAACCAGATGCATAGGATAAAACTTCTGATGAAATTCCAGTTTCAATCGGTTGTAGTTCCATGATCCAATATCATCACATATCCTATACCATGTCAATGCCTTTCCCCTCAAAGATAAAGGGAAGACCTTCTTCTTGACAACATCCTCGGGCATACCTACAAGCTTAAATAATCCACAAACTTCATCCACATAGATTAGGTGCATATTAGGATGTAATGTTCCATCTCCTGTATAAGGATTAGATAGCAATTTTTCTATCATACCCGAAGGAATTTCACAGTAAATCTTTTTAGTAGGTTCAGTAGGTTGAGGAGCAACTCTTTACACTTCTGGCCGGGGTGAATGTAAGGACATGCGGTGCCCCCATGTGTGGTTTTGGTAATTGATGACATTCTCTATGGACTAACGGTTGCATTGAATTATATTGGAAGGATTTGTCCATAGGCTTTTCTTGAAGTTCATGTGTTGGTTTCAAGGAGTTTATGTGTTGACCAAGGTGCTATTAAGGAATTATCCAAATATTGGTCATGCGAGTGTTGAGATTATTGCAAGCATGTCTTGAAGAAGAAGATTGTGTGATCATTCATGTTTACCTTCAAGACATCATCCAAATGAAGAGAGTTGGAAAGTTTCAAGGTTGATCAAGACTAAGTGAAGAGTGAATCAAGTTGATCAACTCACAAAGCGTAGAAGATGTGCCGAGGGGGATCAAGTGATACCATGGTATGGTAAGCATTTTCCATTGTGCTTTGTGTACTAACCCATGGTCTATGTGAGAGTTCTATGTGGGGTTAGGTACCTGTTCATGGGCTTGCGTCAAGAGGAAGATATCACTCAACCCATGGAGAGGATGACATCAAGTGGTGATCGTCATCAAGATTGTTGTGTGCAAGTTCAAGTGGAGCATCACGAAGAGATCAAGTGCTTGAAGCTTGCCGTCCATTTTGGTCTCAATCGACTTGTGAAGATGTGCCAAAGAGTGGCTCACCCATAGTGGAGTATGGGGGAGCAATCAACTAGTCTTCGTCGAGCGAGCGCAATCAAGAAAGGTGGTCCAACTTGAGGGAGTCAAGATCATCATCATCTAGCTCAAGTGGACTTCGTGCAAGGAAAATGTTTGCCCTTGATAGGTTTTATATTTTACCGGTCTCATGGTGATAGTTTGGAGACCGGGTTATAGGATCGATAGCCGTACTATCAAGGGGGGCTCTCAAGTGACTAGCTTGATCGTATCGTTCGTTGAGAGATCAAACAATTGCATCCTTGCACCATCTTTCTTGATTCTTATTTGTATTTTCTTTTGAGGTTATAGAGCTTGTGGTCATCTTCTTGACAAGCTCGAGTTCATCGAAAATGGAGTGCACATGCTTCTTCTATTGCGTTTTCTGTGTCGGAGGTTTTACCGGTCCTATTCGAGGAAGGGTTCTCACCTTTTTATTTTGGACCTTTTCTAATTTGCTTCTTATTGTTATTTCTATTATGATTGTGTTAGGCCTTGTCGCTAGCTTTCAAACAAACTTGGTTTCATTGAATTCGGAGTTAGTTTGCAGAAGTTGTGGCAGTTTTGGTGTTCTGAAAAGGCAGCAGCGGTACTACCGCGAATTGGAGCAGATGTAATTTTTTACTACCGCTTGAGAGTGGTACTACCGCGGCTCCTACAGCAGTAGTACCGCTCCGGACCAAAAACTCATCCCAAGTCATGCGGTGGTAGGCACGGATGTATTTTTTTAGTACCGCTCGCAAGTAGTAGTACTGCTACCCTTTGCGGTAGTACCACGATCCCTAGCGGTAGTACCGTGAGGACGAGCGGTAGTACCGCTCCTTGGAGCGGTAGTACCGCTCTGTGCGGGCTATGAGGATAACGGTTGGATTTTTCTGCACCTATAAAAGGGGGTCTTCTTCCCCAATGAATTATATCTCTTTAGCTCGTGTTCTTCCCCCATTGTTGACCTTCTTCGAGCTTGCTAACTCTCAATCCCGCCATGGATTCTTGCTAGTTTTTCAAGGAAAAGAGAGAGGAGGTCTAGATCCACATTTCCACCAATCACTTTCTCCTGTATGTGAGGAGAACCCCTTGGATCTACATCTTGGAGTTTTTGGTGTTCTCCTTCTTGTTCTTCCTCTCATTTTCCTCCCTAGCATTAGTTGCTTCGGTGGGATTTTGGAGAGAAGGACTTGGGCACTCCATGTGCCCTTGCCATTTCATTTGGTGCATCGGTTTGAGTTCTCCATGGTGATACGTGGAAGTTTCAAGTTGAGAAGCTTATTACTCTTGGGTGTTTGGGCACCCGAGAGTTTGTTCCTCTTGGGTGCCTTGGTGCCCTAGACGGTTGGTGTTGTTCGGAGCTCAATCATTGTGGTGTAAAGCTCCGGGCAAGCATCGGGGTCTCCAATTAGGTTGTGGAGATCGCCTAGAGGAATTTGATGGGTACCGGTGACCGCCCCCAAGGGTTGCCAAAGTGTACGGGTTCGGTGACCGCCCCCAAGGGTTGCCATTTGTACGGGTTCGGTGACCGCCCCCAAGGGTTTCCATTTGTATGGGTTCAGTGACCTCCCTCAAGGGTCCCTTAGTGGAATCACGACATCTTGCATTGTGCGAGGGTGTGAGGAGATTAAGGTGGCCCTAGTGGCTTCTTGGGGAGCATTGTGCCTCCACACCGCTCCAAACGAAGATTAGCATCCGCAAGGGTGTGAACTTCGGTATACATCGTCGTCTCCGCGTGCCTCGGTTATCTCTTACCCGAGCCCTTTACTTATGCACTCTACTTTGTGATAGCCATATTGTTTCTTGTCATATATCTTGCTATCACTTAGTTGTTTATCTTGCTTAGCATAAGTTGTTGGTGCACATAGGTGAGCCTAGTTGTCATAGGTTTTGTGCTTGACAAATTAACCACTAGGTTTATTCCGCATTTGTTCAAGCCTAAACCATAATTATTTTAAAGCGCCTATTCACCCCCCCTCTAGGCGACATCCATGATCTTTCAATTGGTGTCAGAGCCTCATCTCTCTTTATTAGGCTTTACCGCCTAGAGAGTTAAGATGTCGACTGGGGGATTAGGATTCTGTGACACTCTTAGTTTCGATGTCACAAATTTTGATGTTTTGGTAATTTGCATGCTTAATCTCTTTAGGGTCATGGACCCAAATTTAGAGCGAATTGTAGATATGGGTTTTTCTCCTCCAAAGGATCCCCAAAGATTATCTTTAGAGGATGAGAAAAAATCTTATCTCAATGCTCAAGCTTCTAATGTGCTTTTTGATGCTTTGAGCAATGTAGTTATATTTCAACTCATGCCGTTCCGGGATGCTCATGAGTTGTGGACGAAGCTTCAAGATAAATATGGTGTGTCCAAGTTTTGTGGGGATGATTGTTCTCCCTCCACCCCCGGTTGTATAGTCTTCTCAACTTCTTCTACTTCACCTACATGTGGTTTGCCACAAGGTAATGATATGGTGAGTAGTGTTGGTCATTGCAATGATGATAGTATGCTTATTGTGGATGAGCCTTCATCACTATATTATTGGAATGCTCCTTCTTTGGGTTGTAACACTTCGAGCACTCCAAATGTTTCACATGCTTGTGTTGATAGTCCTTGCATATCATGTAGAAATTGCTTGACTAAATCTCATGATGATATGCTTGCTATGTCTTGTTGCCATGATAAAAATGCATCTATTTCCTCGAATTGTTGTGCTAACAATGTAGAGGAAAACCAACACTCCATGGAACAAGATGTGGTTTCTAATGGTGCCTCAAGGGATCCTACATTATCATCTATTGCGTTTTGCCTTATGGCCAAGGCTTCAAAGGTATCTCCTACCTCGAACCCCAATATGTCTCTTGATGATGATGTTGATGCTAATGATGATGAGGATAATGATGAAGAGAATGATAATGTTGCCTCCTTAAAAACTAAGGGGGAAATGATTTTTAAAGCTCTTTATAAAAATAAAATTGCTCGTTCCAACTTCATGGAAATAATGTCCATTGCCATTGATGGCAAGGAATACATTGAGGAGTTGGAATCCCATCTAGAGGAGCATGAGGTCACCATTGAAAAAATGGAAGCTCATGAGCGTGATTACGCAAATGAGATCGCGGAGCTATCTCAAGCTCTTGAACATGAACAAACCACCTCCAAATCTCTTGAGGAGAATTTTGCTCTAGAATTATCTAGAGTGAGGGAATCTCATGATAGAGCTCTTGAGGTGGCCAATGATTTCAAAACAAAAAATGCTAAGCTTGAAGTTGCTCATGCTAGACTCCTTGAGGACTTTGAGCACCTCGAAAATGGCTCTAGGGTCATTAAGAGTGAGCTCATCAAACTCACCGAGTCTCATGCTCAACTTAAAGCTTCCTATTTGAAAGAGCTTGGCAAGTTGCCTTCTCCTCTTGTTATCAATGATGATGCTTGTGCTACTAACTCTATTTCTTGTGAAGCATCCATTTTGAAGGAGAATGTTGAGCTATGGGATCAACTTGAGTTGCTATCTAGCAATTATGGGAAATTGGAAGAAAGCCATGAAAAGCTCTCAAGCTCTCATGATGATCTACTAGTATCCCATAATGTGCTAAAGATAGCTCATGAGGCCATGATTGCTAAGGTAACATCAAGTGAGCCTCATGTGGATACTAGCACTACTTTTAGTCAAAAAGTTATATTGCCTTGTGCTAGTCCTTGTAATTCATCCATGCATAACATTGGTACATCTTGTGATTAATTGCTTTCCTTGCCTTGTTGCTCTAACGATGAAGCTTATACTTCCTCTAGTACTTGTGTTGAGACTAACCATGTAGAGGAAATCAAAGAGCTCAAGGCCCAAGTCACTTCTCTGAAGAAAGACTTGGAAAAGAGCCGTGAAGGGAAATCCACACTCAACAATATCTTGAGTGTGCAAAAATCCCTCAATGAAAAAGCTGGACTTGGATTCAACTCCAATAAGAAGAAGAAGTCCAAGAGAAACAAGAAGAAGGGCCAAGAACAAGTCAAGAATTGGGCCAAGATTATTTGCTTCAAGTGCAAAGTAGAAGGGCATCATGTTAGATCTTGCCCATTGAAGAAGAAGCCCATTAGTGACAAGCAACAAGGGAAGCGGCAAAAAGTTCACTCTCATGCTCAACCTCAAGTTGAAGAAAGGCCTCTTCCCAAGAAAACTCAAGCTAATGATTCTCTTGTTGAGAAATCAAGTGAGAAGAAAGTGAAGAGTAGACGTTGCTACTTATGTCATGAGAACGGTCACGTTGCTTCTTCATGCACTAGTGGTAACTTATCCAACCCAATTATTATTGATGATATCTATTCTCTTGGGAAGGATAAGGTTTTCAATGTGTTTGCCAAGTTTGTTGGTACTCAAAGTGGTGTCAAGAAAAGAACCATTTGGGTAGCCAAGCCTATTGTGACTAACCTCTTAGAACCCAACTTGGTTGGGGACCACCAAGCTCAAACTTGATCAATAGGTGTTGTTGGAGGGCATTGGAGACTTGGCTACATTATGAAGAATTAAGGGGACTTCATCATTCTTATTGTCTCAAGCCAAGTCAATTGGATTATCAAGTTTCTATCTTATATCCAATGTGCCTCCTTGCGGTAACTTGTACTTAATTTGTTTACATTGAAATTTACTTGCCCCCTTGCATGTTTTGGTTTTGTTCCTTCCATGTGTTTGTATATGTTGTGCTTCCAACTTTCTTATCTTGAGCAATCAAGTATGTGTGTGTTGGGTTGAACATCATGTACGTGTGTGTCGTGCGTTGAGCCTTTATGCTTCTTGTTTGTATCCTAGTTGGCTCGTGTGATGTGCTTTGTGCACCTCACAATCCTATAAATGTGTGTACATGAGGAATACCATCTAGTATTGATATTACAAGATTTTCTAGTCGCTAGGTGGTATATCTCTCATGAGAAATTCAAATTCTAAAAGTCCATTGATTATCTCTCGTTGGATCCTCTTATTGCCTCTTGTTAAGTTTTCTTTGGTATCACATTATGGGGGAGTAATATGCTATGGGCATATTACAAGCCTAGAAAATGTGTACATTTGAGATATTGTCACTTAGAGTTGATATTGTAATTATATTGTTCCTATGTGACATTTTAGCTCTACAAGTTGCACCTTGCTTGTGTTTGTTGTGAAGATGATGTTGGATATCCTTGCTATCTACCACCGGGAATTATTTGCAAATACTTCTTGTATTTTGACAATTGGTATTCACTTATGTGTGGTAGAATCTATTGATCATCTTTACGTTGGTTTTTGTTTTTATTTGCCTTTTCTCTTGCCAAGGATTGTGTCAACTCCCGTTGTCTTCCATACCACTTGTGGATCTTGTTAATTTCTTGTTCTTGTCTAGTGTTTTCTAGATATAGTGAAAGTGGTGATCCCACCTTGTGCATTTTGTATTCAAATACAAATTCTCTATAATGCACAACTCATGGGGGAGCTATCCTATTTTATTTAGAACACTCTTCTTGTGATCCTTATCAAGTGTGTGTTGGTGGTAGGCAAGCCGTTTTCTTTTTGGTACTTTATGTCATCATGAAACTTTGTTGAGAGCCTAGTTTGTTTGGAACCATCCTCTCTTTGGGAGTTTGACATCTTTAATTTAGTGTGTATTAATGGATATCTCATTCCTTGATGTATCTTTAATGATATCTTCCAAGTGATGATTTCTCCATTTGGTATCCTTTTCACTTGGCATTTCTTTTTCATTTTGGTTTCGGTTCTTGAAAGTTTCGAGCATGCATATTTACTTCATGTATTTTATTTGGCATGCTTTCTTTCTTTGACCCAATATATAGGGGAAACCCCACCAAGTCTCAAATTGGATGAGATGTGCATGAAATTCATTTCCATATCTATATGCACATATTTATGTGGAGTTTGTCCTATGTATTGGTGTTTCTAACTATTTGGTCCCAATGAGTTTGGGTACCGTTTAGTTTGTGTAGTTCTTCTAGGAATGGTTGGAGATGCATTGGATGCTCGGCTCACTCACAAGGAAGGTGTTGTCACCATGTGCTTATTGGAGTCAAGCTAGGATGATCAATGAACTATCATCTACCTTCATTTGGTATCTACTACATCCTTCCAATGGTATCTCGGTAACAAGTAGCATCATCTACTTCATGCACACATTTCTTGCATCAACCTTGTGTAGGTTGTATCATGGCATGTAATTCATTCTTTCTTGTGATACTTGTTTCCTTTCTCAAAGCATCTCAACGATGATCTCATGTTCCTAGTTGTGATGTCTTTGATGGTTGTGTGGTAGGAATTCATTTATATACAATAAGACCATATTTAGCCATGTGCTATGCTTCCAAGCAAATATCTTATTGGTATATGTATGACTTCCTTGTGGATATCGTATTCCTTCCTTTTTGTAATATTTCGTGTGTGCATCCTTCTTTGTGGATTGATATCATCATGATCTTCATCTACCTAGAATCTTATACACTTGAGAGAAGTTACATCTGTAGTTGATATCCTTATTCTTTCACATCCACCTTTCCTTGGTGGTTATGTGGAAAGGATTTATCTTGAGTGCGGATCTTATATCTTGTTGCATCTTGATGCAATCTTGTGTGGTGAAGATTATTTTCCTCGTGCTTGTCTTTACGAGGCTTTTGCCATCTTAATTTTTATCCCTCGTCTTGGTAAGGCTTTCTTTTCCTTCTTCACCATGGGTTGTCACAAGTGTTGGTAATTCATTTTGCATCTTTAGTGTGCTTGTGAACCCATTTGCTTGTTGGGTGTGCGTGGTGAGGAATGGCATGCACCGTGTATCTCATTTATCCAAGACTATGTTGATGCTTAATGCTCATCCTTATTTTAGTCTTCTCAAGTGCTTTGCCATGACTCACACACATCATTTTGGTTGAGCCGATTCTTAAGTTGCCTCTTTTACAGGTTGCCCAACCATGTGTTTCCTTCAAGTGCTAGGCTTTGTCTCCTACATGCTAACTTGCACTTGTTGTAAGTTTCTATTGATTTTGGGGGAGCTATGATCCTATTTTGTGCACTTTGTATCCAATACAAATATTCTTATTTGTGCACATATCATGGGGAGCTTCTCTAGTTTCTTTAGAACACTCGTCTGCTCATATCATAATATCATTTATTCTTGTGGCTCATAGGATCCTTGGTCTAGTTGGTTCAATTGATATCTTTTGTTTGCTTGCTTGAATTGGTATCTTTTGATTGCTTGATTGTGTGTGACTCTCTTTGATTTGTCTTTGTGGCATATCTTTCTTTGACAATCTTTGTGCCTCAATATAGTTTGTCTTCCTCCAAGTATCTACCTTTGGATATGTGTATGGCATTCCACTCTATTGTTGAGAAATACACAATTTATGGAGGAACACAATACATTGGCCTTCCAAGCTTTTCGCCCATTTTGGCAATCGATGCCAATGGGGGGAGAAGTTTAAGAGAGTATTGTGGAGAAGTTTAGACATATATCTCTTCTTGCTTTGGTTTTGTTCCTTAGCATTTGCATCTCATACGCATGCACTATTGGTTGTTGCATTGCATGGTGATGCATAATTCCTTTTATAAACTCTCTTGAAAATGATTGTCATCAATTACCAAAATGGAGGAGATTGAAAGGACATGTGGTGCGCCCATGTGTGGTTTTGGTAATTGATGACATTCTCTATGGACTAATGGTTGCATTGAGTTATATTGGAAGGATTTTTCCATAGGCTTTTCGTGAAGTCCATGTGTTGGTTTCAAGGAGTTTATGTGTTGACCAAGGTGCTATTAAGGAATTATCCAAAGATTGGTCTTGCGAGTGTTGAGCTTATTGCAAGCATGTCTTGAAGAAGAAGATTTTGTGGTCATTCATGTTTACCTTCAAGACATCATCCAAATGAAGAGAGTTGGAAAGTTTTAAGGTTGATCAAGACTAAGTCAAGAGTGAATCAAGTTGATCAACTCACAAAGCGTAGAAGATTTACCGAGAGGGATCAAGTGATCCCATGGTATGGTAAGCATTGTCCATTGTGCTTTGTGTACTAACCCATGGTCTATGTGAGAGTTCTATGTGGGGTTAGGTACGTGTTCATGGGGTTGCGTCAAGAGGAAGATATGACTCAACCCATGGAGAGGATGACATCAAGTGGTGATCGTCATCAAGATTGCCGTGTGCAAGTTCAAGTGGAGCAACATGAAGAGATCAAGTGCTTGAAGCTTGCCGTCCATTTTGGTGTCAATCGACTTGTGAAGATGTGCCAAAGAGTGGCTCACCCATAGTGGAGTATGGGGGAGCAATCAACTAGTCTTCGTCGAACGAGCGCAATCAAGAAAGGTGGTCCAACTTGAGGGAGTCAAGATCATCATCATCTAGCTCAAGTGGACTTCGTGCAAGGCAAAGGTTTTCCCTTGATAGGTTTTATATTTTATCAGTCTCATGGTGATAGTTTGGAGACCGGGTTATAGGATCGATAGCCGTACTATCAAGGGGGGCTCTCAAGTGACTAGCTTGATCGTACCGTTCATCGAGAGATCAAACAATTGCATCCTTGCATCATCTTTCTTGATTCTTATTTGTATTTTCTTTTGAGGTTATAGAGCTTGTGGTCATCTTCTTGACAAGCTCAAGTTCATCGAAAACAGAGTTCACATGCTTCTTCTATTGCGTTTTTGGTGTTGGAGGTTTTATCGGTCCTATTCGAGGAAGGGTTCTCAGATTTTTATTTTGGGCTTTTTCTAATTTGCTTCTTATTGTTATTTATATCAAGATTGTGTTAGGCCTTGTCGCTAACTTTCCAACAAACTTGGTTTTGTTGATTCCGGAGTCCGTTTGCAGAAGTTGTGGCAGTTTCGGTGTTCTGAAAAGGCTGCAGCGGTACTACCGCGAATTGGAGCGGATGTAATTTTTTACTACCGCGGCTCCTACGGCGGTAGTACCGCTCCGGACCAAAAACTCGTCCCAAGTCATTGATATGTCTCCAACGTATCTATAATTTTTGATTGTTCCATGCTATTATATTACCTGTTTTGTATGTTTATGGGATTTATTTTACACATTAATATCATTTTTGGGACTAACCTACTAACCGGAGGCCCAGCCCGTATTACTGTTTTTTTGTCTATTTCAGTATTTCGAAGGAAAGGAATATCAAGCGGAGTCCAAACGGCATGAAACCTTCGGAAGCGTGATTTTTGGAACGAACGTGATCCAGAGGACTTGGAGTGCAAGTCAAGAAGCAGCCGAGGCGGACACGAGAGGGTAGGGTGCCCCCCCTATAGGGCGCGCCCCCTGTCTCGTGGGCCCTTCGGGTGGCCACCGACGTACTTCTTCCTCCTATATAAGCCTACATACCCCAAAAACATCCAGGGAGCAACCGAAAATAGCACCATGATCTTCATGATAGAGAGTCTCATATGTTACCACACTTGTGCTTCAAAAATAATGAGAGACAATTGCTACTATCTCTTTTTCCACACTTGTGCTTCAAAAATAGCACCTGATCTTCATGATAGAGAGTCTCATATGTTGTCACTTTCATATACTAGTTGGATTTTTTCATTATAGAACTTGGCTTGTATATTCCAATGATGGGCTTCCTCAAAATACCCTAGGTCTTCTTGAGCAAGCAAGTTGGATGCACACCCACTTAGTTTCTTTTGTTGAGCTTTCATATATTTATAGCTCTAGTGCATCCGTTGCATGGCAATCCCTACTCACTCGCATTGATATCTATTGATGGGCATCTCCATAGCCCGTTGATACGCCTAGTTGATGTGAGACTATCTTCTCCCACTTTTTGTCCTCACAACCACCACAGTAGACCACCATAGTGCTATGTCCATGGCTTGCGCTCATGTATTGCGTAAGAGTTGAAAAGCTGAAGCGCGTTAAAAAGTATGAACCAATTGCTCGGCTCGTCATCGGGGTTGTGCATGATGGGAGTATTTTGTGTAATGAAAATGAAGCATGGCCTAACTATATGATTTTGTAGGGATAAGCTTTCTTTGGCTATGTTATTTTGATAGGACATGATTATTTGTTAGTATGCTTTGAAGCATTATTATTTTTATGTTTTATAAGCTTTTATTTTGAATCATTTGGATCTGAAACATTCATGCCACAATAAAGAAAATTACATTGAGATTTATGCTAGGTAGCATTCAACATCAAAAATTCTGTTTTTATCATTTACCTACTCGAGGACGAGCAGGAATTAAGCTTGGGGATGCTTGATACGTCTCCAACGTATCTATAATTTTTTATTGTTCCACGCTATTATATTACCTGTTTTGGATGTTTATGGGCTTTATTTTACACATTAATATCATTTTTGGGACTAACCTACTAACCGTAGGCCTAGCCCGTATTGTTGTTTTTTGTTTATTACAGTATTTCGAAGGAAAGGAATATCAAACGGAGTCCAAACAGAATGAAACCTTCGGAAGCGTGATTTTTGGAACGAACGTGATCCAGATGACTTGGAGTGCAAGTCAAGAAGCAGCCGAGGCGGCCACGAGAGGGTAGGGTGCCCCCCCTATAGGGAGTGCCCCTGTCTTGTGGGCCCCTCGGGAGGCCACCGACGTACTTCTTCCTCCTATATAAGCCTACATACCCCGAAAACATCCAGGGAGCAAACGAAACACAATTTCCGCCACCGTAACCTTCTGTATCCGCGAGATCCCATCTTGGAGCCGTCGTCGGCGTTCTGTTGGAGGGGGATTCCACCACGAAGGGCTTCTACATCAACACCATAGCCCTTCCGATGAGTTGTGAGTAGTTTACCACAGACCTTCGGGTCCATAGTTATTGGCTCGATGGCTTCTTCTCTCTTTTTGGATCTCAATACAATGTTCTCCCCCTCTCTTGTGGAGATCTATTCAATGTAATCTCTTTTTGCAGTGTGTTTGTCGAGATCCGATGAATTGTGGGTTTATGATCAAGTTTATCTTTGGATAATAATTGAATCTTCTCTGAATTCTTTTATATGATTGAGTTATCTTTGCAAGTCTCTTCGAATTATCGGTTTGGTTTAGCCTACTAGATTGATCTTTCTTGCCATGGGAGAAGTGCTTAGCTTTGGGTTCAATCTCGTGGTGTTCTTACCCAGTGACAGAAAGGGTTGCAAGACACGTATTGTATTGTTGCCATCGAGGATAAAAAGATAGGGTTTATATCATATTGCTTGAGTTTATCCCTCTACATCATGTCATCTTGCTTAATGTGTTACTCTGTTCTTATGAACTTAATACTCTAGATGCATGCTGGATAGCGGTCGATGTGTGGAGTAATAGTAGTAGATGCAGGCAGGAGTCGGTCTACTTGTTGCGGACATGATGCCTATATACATGATCATGCCTAGATAACGTCATAATTATTCGCTTTTCTATCAATTGCTCGATAGTAATTTGTTCACCCACCGTAATACTTATGCTCTTGAGAGAAGCCTCTAGTGAAACCTATGGACCCCGGGTCTATCTCTTACCATATTTGCTTCCAATTTACTTTTATTTGCATCTTTATTTTCTGCATCTATATTATAAAATACCAACAATATATTTATCTTATCTTATTATCTCTATCAGATCTCACATTTGCAAGTGGCCGTGAAGGGATTGACAACCCTTTATTGCGTTGGTTGTTAGTTCTTTGTTTGGTTGTGTAGGTTCGTGTGACTTGTTGAGGAGCCTCCTACTGGATTGATACCTTGGTTCTCAAAAACTGAGGGAAATACTTACACTACTATTGCTGCATCACCCTTTCCTCTTCAAGGAAAACCAACGCAAGCTCAAGACGTAGCAGTCACGCGGTGGTAGGCACGGATGTATTTTTTAGTACCGCTCACAAGCAGTAGTACCGCTACCCTTTGCGGTAGTACCGTGAGGACGAGCGGTAGTACCGCTCCGGCGGTAGTACCGCTCCTTGGAGCGGTAGTACCGCTCTATGCGGGCTGCGAGGATAACGGTTGGATTTTTCCCCACCTATAAAATGGGATCTTCTTCCCCAATGAACTATATCTCTTTAGCTCGTGTTCTTCCCCCATTGTTGACCTTCTTCGAGCTTGCTAACTCTCAGTCCCTCCATGGATTCTTGCTAGTTTTTGTGGGAAAAGAGAGAGGAGATCTAGATCCACATTTCCACCAATCACTTTCTCCTCTATGTGAGGGGAACCCCTTAGATCTAGATCTTGGAGTTCTTAGTGTTCTCCTTCTTGTTCTTCCTCTCATTTTCCTCCCTAGCATTAGTTGCTTTGGTGGGATTTGGGAGAGAAGGACTTGGGCACTCCGTGTGCCCTTGCCATTGCATTTGGTGCATCGGTTTGAGTTCTCCATAGTGATACGTGGAAATTTCAAGTTGAGAAGCTTATTAGGGCCAGTTCTTTCGGTGGCTTAAAAAATAAGCTGCCTCCTCCCCAACTTTTTTCATAAGCTGTCTTCCTCATTCATTGTGGCTTCTGAATTAGTTATGTGATTACTAATTTAGAAGCCTCAACAAATTTTGGGAGTGGCTTATTTTTTAAGCTGGGTAGAGGCAGCTTATTTTTTAAGCCGCCCAAAAGAACTCGCCTTACTCTTGGGTGTTTGGGCACCCGAGAGCTTGTTCCTCTTGGGTGCCTTGGTGCCCTAGACGGTTGGTGTTTTTCGGAGCTCAGTCATTATGGTGTAAAGCTCCGGGCAAGCGTCGGGGTCTCCAATTAGGTTTCAGAGATCGCCCCGAGCAATTTGACGGGTACCGGTGACCGCCCCCAAGGGTTTCCAAAGTGTACGGGTTCGGTGACCACCACCAAGGGTTGCCATTTGTATGGGTTTGGTGACCGCCCTCAAGGTTCCCTTAGTGGAATCATGGCATCTTGCATTGTGCGAGGGAGTGAGGAGATTACGGTGGCCCTAGTGGCTTCTTGGGGAGCATTGTGCCTCCACACCGCTCCAAACAGAGATTAGCATCCGCAACGGTGTGAACTTCGGGATACATTATCGTCTCTGCGTGCCTCGGTTATCTCTTACCCGAGCCCTTTACTTATGCACTTTACTTTGTGATAGCTATATTGTTTTTTGTCATATATCTTGCTATCACTTAGTTGTTTATAATGCTTAGCATAAGTTGTTGGTGCACATAGGTGAGCCTAGTTGTTGTTGGTATTGTGCTTGACAAATTAACCGCTAGGTTTATTCCACATTTGTTCAAGCCTAAACCGTAATTATTTTAAAGCGCCTATTCACCCCCCCTCTAGGCGACATCCACGATCTTTCAGTGAAGATACCCCGAACAAGTCCCTCAAAGGATTATTTTCCATAGTAACAAGTGACAGTAAATTTCAGCACACTATATAAATGTTTCCTTACCAAATTCCACCTACCAAAGGCGCTTCACTCCCCGGCAACAGCGCCAGAAAAGAGTGTTGATGACCCACAAGTATAGGGGATCTATCGTAGTCCTTTCAATAAGTAAGAGTGTCAAACCCAACGAGGAGCAGAAGGAAATGACAACCGGTTTTCAGTAAGGTATTCTCTGCAAGCACTGAAATTATCGGTAACAGATAGTTTTGTGATAAGGTAATTCATAACGGGTAACAAGTAAAAAAAGTAAATAAGGTGCAGCAAGGTGTACCGATACTTTTTGTAGCAAAGGACAAGCCTGGACAAACTCTTATATAAAGCAAAGCGCTCCCGAGGACACATGAGAATTTCTGTCAAACTAGTTTTCATCATGCTCATATGGTTCGCGTTCATTACTTTGATAATTTGATATGTGGGTGGACCGGTGCTTGGGTATTGCCCTTCCTTGGACAAGCATCCAACTTATGATTAACCCCCCTCGCAAGCATCCGCAACTACGAAGGAAGTATTAAGGTAAACCTAACCATAGCATGAAACATTTGGATCCAAATCAGCCCCTTACGAAGCAACGCATAAACTAGGTAAACTAGGGTTTAAGCTTCTGTCACTCTAGCAACCCATCATCTACTTATTACTTCCCAATGGCTTCCCCTAGGACCAAATCATGGTGAAGTGTCATATAGTCGACGTTCACATAACACCACTAGAGGAGAGACAACATACATCTCATCAAAATATCGAACAAATACCAAATTCACATGATTACTTATAACAAGACTTCTCCCATGTCGTCAGGAGCAAATGTAACTACTCACAAATCACATTCATGTTCATAATCAGAGGGGTATTGAATAGCCTTAAGGATCTGAACATATGATCTTCCACCGAATAAACCAACTAGCATTAACTACAAGGATTAATCAACACTACTAGCAACCCATAGGTACCAACCTGAGGTTTTGAGACAAAGATTGAATACAAGAGATGAACTAGGGTTTGAGAGGAGATGGTGTTGGTGAATATGTTGATGGAGGTTGACCCCCTCTCGATGAGAGGATCGATGGTGATGATGATGGTGGTGATTTCACCCCTCCCAGAGGGATGTTTCCCCGGCAGAATAGCTTTGCTGGAGCCCTAGATTGGTCCTGCCCAAGTTCCGCCTCAAGACGGCGGCGCTTCGTCCCGAAAGCTTCGTTCTGATTTTTTTTCCAGGGCAAAAGACACCATATAGCAGAAGATGGACGTCGGGGGCCTGCCAAGTGGCCCACGAGGCAGGGGCGGTCCCTCCACCCTCGTGGCTGGTGGGTGGCCCCCCTCTGGTGCTTTCTTCGCCCAATATTTTTAATATATTACAAAACTGACTTTCGTGGAGTTTCGGGACTTTTGGAGTTGTGCAAAATAGGTCTCTAATATGTGCTCCTTTTCCAGCCCAGATTTCCAGCTACCGGCATTCTCCCTCTTCATGTAAACCTTATAAAATAAGAGCGAAAAGGCATAAGTATTGTGATATAATTTGTAGTAACATCCCATAATGCAATAAATATTGATATAAAAGCATGATGAAAAATGGACATATCAATGATGCCAGTACCTTGCTTGATGATGATGTGCCATTAGGTGAATTTCTTGATGAACAAATTGCTAGAGTAAGACAACATGATATTGTTGAATCTGATGATGAGCTTGAAACTGAAAATCTTGAAACACCTACTAGAACTAGTCCTCCTAGATATGAATTGCCAAAGGTACCAGAAGATTATACTATGAGTGAGGAGGCAACTAGAGATATTCTTGCTTGTAAGGATAGAGATGATCTAGAGAAATTATTATGCAAGTATAAGGAAATATCTCTGAATGCTAAAATGGAATGTGATCCTGAGTTTGCTACTTCATATATTTTTATTGATGATAAGGATTATGAATTCTCTGTCGACCTAGAGTTAATTACTTTGGTTGAATCTGATCCTTTCCATGGTTATGAAATTGAAACTGTTGTGGCACATCTTAGTAAGTTGAATGATATAGCCACCCTTTTTGCCCAAGATGAGAAGATTCGCTATTACTATATTCTCAAGTTATTTCCGTTCTCATTAAAGGGTGATGCTAAAGCTTGGTACAATACTCTTGCTCATGGTTGTGTGCGTAGTCCCCAGGATATGATCTATTACTTCTCTGGAAAATATTTCCCTGCTCATAAGAAACAAGTTGCCTTGTAGGAAATATTTAACTTTGTGCAAATTGAAGAAGAGAGTCTCCCACAAGCTTGGGGGAGGCTTCTCCAATTGCTTAATGCTTTGCCTGAGCATGTTCTTAAGAAAAATGAAATACTTGATATCTTCTATAATGGACTAACCGATGCTTCTAGGGATTTCCTAGATAGTTGTGCTGGTTGTGTTTTTAGGGAACGAACTATTGGGCAAGCTGAAGAATTGTTGAATAACATATTGAAAAACATGATGATTGGACTCCTCCTGAAACACCTATTAAACCCACTCCGAAGAAGAGGGGTATCTTATATCTCAGCCCTGAAGATATGCAAGAGGCAAAGAAATCTATGAAGGAAAAAGGTATTAAAGCCGAGGATGTTAAAAATTTACCACCTATCAAAGAAATACATGGGCTTGAAGCACCACCACCACCACCTAAGGTGGTAGAGGTAAAATCTTTAATGAAATTCAATGATAGTGATGATCCTCGTAATAAACATCCTAATCAATACCTATATGAGTTTGATAATTACATTAGAAAGCAAGATCACTTCAATGCAAATGTTATGAAACAATTCAAATACAACTCTGATATGATTGCTCGCTTAAGTGACTTGTTATTTAGAATCTCAAATGATGTTAGAGGTGTAGGAAAACATGCTGCTATGGTTCAAACTCAATTAGAACAAGTTGCTAAATATCAAAGAGAGTTACTTGATGAAATGAACAATAATATAAGTGACTTTGTTGTTAGAGTAGCTACTAGAGGAGGTAAAATGACTCGAGAACCACTGTATCGTGAGGGACACCCACAGAGAATTGAACAAGACTCTCAAAGAATTAACACTGATGCACCTAGTCCTTCTAAAAAGAAAAAGAAGAAGAAGAAGAAGAACAAGAAGAAGAAGACTTTGCGTGCCTCTAGTGAAACCTGAAATAGAAAAACCTCATGATAATGATAATGAAGTTTCTATCTGTGATGCGGAAACTCAATCTGGTGATGAACACTCGCCTTCTGATAATGAAAAAGATAATGATGAGGTTCATGAAGACACTCAACCTAATGATAAAGAACCAGACAATTATGTTGAGATAGAACTAGTGGTTGATCTTGATAACCCACAACCTAAGAATAAGAGATATGACAAAAGAGACTTTGTTGCTAGAAAACATGGAAAGGAAAGAGAACCATAGGTTCAAAAGCCCATGCCCTTTCCACCTAAGTCAACTAAAAGGAAAGATGATGAAGAATTTGAACACCTTGCTGAAATGCTGAGGCCAGTCTTTCTGCGAACTTTCTTAACTGATATCTTGAGAATGCCTCCTTATGCAAAGTATATGAAAGACATCATCACCAATAAGAGAAAAATACCGGAAGCTGAAATCTCCACTATGCTTGCTAATTATACTTTTAAAGATGGAGTACCTAAAAACTTGGAGATCCGGGAATACCAACTATACTTTGCTCCATCAAAATAAATTATGTGAAAACTGCTTTACGTGATTTTGGAGCCAGTGTTAGTGTTATGTTGAATAAACTCACACCTACTAAAATATCTTTGCAAATGGCTAACAAATCAACTACCATACCTATCGTTATTTGTGAGGATGTGCCCGTTGTTGTTGCTAATGCTACTATCTAGACTGACTTTGTTATACTTGAGATGCCCGAGGATGACAACATGTCGATTATCCTTGGTAGACCCTTCTTGAATACTGCAGGGGCAGTTATTGATTGCAATAAAAGCAAGTTCACTTTTCATATTAATGGTAATGAGCATACAGTGCATTTTCCGAAGAAACAATTCCAAGTGAACGGCATTAATGTTATTGAAAAATCTTTGACAATCACTATTGGAAGTTTTCAACTACCTCTACCCACTATTAAAAAGAAATATGAAATG
The DNA here is from genome assembly GCF_018294505.1 of Triticum aestivum. Taxonomy (NCBI): domain Eukaryota; kingdom Viridiplantae; phylum Streptophyta; class Magnoliopsida; order Poales; family Poaceae; genus Triticum; species Triticum aestivum. The sequence continues at coordinate 29,571,514 of NC_057801.1, read as the reverse complement.
CTTATTGTTGGGGACATTCGTATCCCCATTGAGGTAACTCAGTGGTTTACGAAAGTTCTTCGGTTTCATGCTAATCGGAAGTTGTTGTTAATAAGACTTGATCAACCTTATTAATGGATCATTTTTTAGAGGTATGAAGTTGATGAATTTAGTGAGCACTACCTTCTGTCCCTACCTTTTTTTCTGTTCTTCTTAGTTAAATAAAATAAAATGCCATGCCTTGTCTGTTTTCTGAGTTTTCCGAGCAATAAAAAATGACTCAAAAATAAAAGTTCTCGGAATGCTCTGAAAAAATTAATACGATTTTTTCTGAATATTTCTGAATTTCTGGTGCAAATAATATCAGAGGGAGGTGCACCAGGTGGGCACAACCCACCTGGGCGCACCAGGACCCCCAGGCACGCCCTAGTGGGTTGTGGTCCCCATGTGGACCCCCTCACTTTCTTCTTCTTCCCACATCACTCCATTCACCCAGAAGAAATCACTATCACTCTCTCTCTCGTGTTCTTGTTCTCGAAACCGCGGATTTCGATCTCCTTGCTCGAAGCTCCGTTTTCGAAACTGTTTCGGAGATTTGTTGCTTGGTATGTGACTCCTCCATGTGTCCAATTAGTTTTTGTTTTAGTGGTTTGTATTTAGAATAATTAGCTACTCTTGATGCTGTTGTAGATGAGCTTGCATGTTGAATTCTTAGAGTTCTAAGTAGTTTGAATGCTTGCTATGGCCTATATACATCCCTATGAATAGTTGCTATCATTTTTGTGAAGTTTTGTTGAGAAAAACTTTTGTGGGCTAAAAATTTCAGAATTTTGTTCATACGAAAAAAATGAGTTTCTTTAGGAACTTTGCTTCCAGGAAGAACTCCAACGGGGTTATTGGGGAGTCATCTGACAATGATCTCCATACCCAAAGGTTGGCGGAGCTATGGCCGTGCGAGTGGGCGCATAATGCGTTCATGGAAGGGGCCGGAATCCTTCAAGAGTTCACACAATATGCTGCTAATGCTGACCTCACCGACTTCATCGCAGCTGAATGCGAACAGTATCATCTCCTCACAAATTCCTTTGTGCAAAACTTTCATTTTTATTCTAGGAATAAACCCCCTGAGGTGTAGTTTAATTTATATGTTGAAACTCGCCAGATCCCACTTACTGAATTTTGTGACATATGCATGCTTCCTTCTGATGGGGATTTGGTAGAGCCTAAGCCCTTAGAGTTTGAAGGCTTTTACCGTACTCTGACAGTTGGGGATGAGAGAGGAGTATCAGGCACCACTGCCGTTAGCTTGCAGTTTCCTGTCGTGCATTATTTTGCCTTATTTATTGCAAGTGCTTGCTAGCGAGAGAGAAGGTGGGTTCACTTGGCGCCCCAGACTTTGTTGTTTTGCATTGCGCACTTTATGGAGACAATACTTATAGCTTGGGAGCTATTGTGGCACGTCGCCTTCACCTTAACAGATCCAAGGGTAAAATACATGGGGGCATTTACGCTACTCGCTTGGCGACTCACTTCAATGTGCAGATACGCCAGCATGATCATCCTTTGCCCAAAGCTTATTTAGAAAGAGCAGCTATGGAGGACCACCATTTTATTACTACTAATTACCCTGATATTGATATGCCTTACAACTAAGTTTTCAGTGTGGATACTCGTGATATTATCCCCTTGCCTGCACCTACTTTGTTTGATCATGTTGTCAGGGGCGGATATAGGATTATGCCTGAGGACATTGTCGCTTACTGGAACAACCAGGTTGCGGCACAGGAGGAGCCTCAGCAGTGGGACCCTACGGTGCCTGCTCCCCAGCAATTCAACATTGGACCTCACGGCTTCTTCGAGTGGCCCTTGACCAAGTTAGGCAAAAATCCTAAGCTTGGGGGAGTATGTATTCCCACCGATGTTACATTCATGTTCACACATTTCATTCCAGTTGTCGGTGTCCACACTTGTTCATTGTATCATCCATGTTTAATTTATTTTCTCGCTTTCTTCTTGTGTGTTTGAAAAACCTTGAGAAAATCCAAAAATATGTTTCTTGCTTTTTTTTATTTTTCTTCCTAGTTTAAATTGTTGTAACACTAAAAAGAAAACCCAAAAATATTTTCCTGTTCTTCTTTTGGTTGTTGGGAGCTTTCCTGTGTAAATAGTTTTTCTCGTTTTTGCTATTTCCTTTTCATTTGCTTGTTTACGAAAAAACCAAAAACTCCAAAAATATTTCAGTGTGTTTCTTTGCATTTCTTTTCTTTTTGTTGAGTCATGCCGAGGAGAAGACCATGATGAAAATGTTGAGTGACTCTCATTTGCATTACTGATCTAATAAAGACTCCATATTATCTTGTCTTCTCCTCTTGAATAAAATGTTTGCAGATTCCAGCTTAGTCCACGACACTCTTGCACTATTATTATTTTTAAATCATTCGGTCATGCAAGTGAAAGACAATAATGACGATATTCGATGAACTGGCTGTGGCAGAGAGAAACGGGTGTGAACTCGACTTGTTCTGTTTTTGTAAATATGTTTAACCTAGTATCCATGATTCAGCCGATTATGATTAAACATGTTTGCAATAACAATTAGAGATTACTAGTCATCAACCCGTGCACCTGCACGGGCTAGCAACTATTTGTCTCGGCATTATTGCATAAAGTAAAAAAACACATTAATTCTTAGTGTTTTAGAGTATGTATGAATGAATTATTTTTCGGAAGGAGGGCAATCACTTCCTAATTCCAACATTTTTATATGAGTATGTTCCCTCCACCCTCTTTTGATGCAAATGTTATTATGTATATAAAATAATTAACAAAGTGGGATAGAAAAGCGTACTTACAACAAATTCAGAAGTATGGTCGATATTTCTGTTGCTACATCCTAAATATAATGTTCTAGGCTTAAAATAATTTCTTTACTATGCATTAACTTTTTGAAATAAATATGCCACGATAGGTGACAATTGCTACCGTGGAGAAATTTCTTCTACACAAAGTTTTGTGCCCGTCATGTTATGTCATATCTGAGAAGTTCGAATGTATTGAATACACTCCCTCTCCCTAGTCACACAACTCTCGGCGGCACTATAAATGTAAAGAAGAAAGTTAAACAAATGACTGGTAAGATGGCTAGTACCTTTGTACCTTGGCTCTATATGTCAGTAGCCTCATACTTTTGTAAAGTGTTGTTAGATAAGCATAATACAGATGCTTGATAGAAAGCAAAGTATATGTCGGACATGCAGAAGAAGTAAAAGCAATTGGTTAATTAAGATAAATATCTTGTTGTAAAAAACATAGTTGTAACAAATTCATATAATGTAGACAGAACAAAGGAAATTAAAGAACTTGGAGGAAATTAGGAATTACAGACTTTCGTCAACCTGGAGCAGTACGGGAATCTGCATTTGTGAATAGGAACCATTGGTGTGGTGTGCATATGTATATCCATGTGTAGATATATGGCAAAGTAACTCCAGTTTGGGTTTTGTTGCCATTTAAAAAAGAACTACTATAAACTCTTGGATTATCATCAATTGCATGCACACTCTAGCAGCATGTGTACTGTATGATGTACCTCTTTTTTGCGAGACTCTATGATGTATACCTCTGATATAATTTTCCGCTGAACACGGGCACGCACCTGTCCAGCGACTTCCTCAAGGTCGGCAGTGCCACCTAGACTGGCCACCGTATGATCCCGAGTACAACACTAAGTATATAGAAAGGATCTACGACATCGGAAACAGGTTCGGCTTCTTCTACTCCTGGTTGAAATTTCTTTTTAGAAATCAGGCCAGGCTCTCCTGTTTAAACTTGAGGTTTGGGGTCTGTTATTTTATAGGTGCATGGATTTTTTTTGTTTGCTGAGACTACGGGATGTGGAATGTTTTTTAACGTGGGGCCAAAACTCTTACATGCACATGTTTTTGTTTCCGCTCAGTGAAAAAACGCCTGCAGTTTTTGTTTTTCCCACAACTTGGTCGTGGGCATTAGAGACTCATGTTTATACGTGTGGATGTAATCCTATTTACGCACGTGTAATGTTTCTGTACATGCATGGATTTTTTGAACTTTTTTTAACGTGAGCCTGACTTCTATTTGTACATGTCTTTGGTTCCCACGTAGTTGGTTTTTTTTTTCATAGCATGGATATGGGCGTTGGGACTCTTTATTGGTTTCGTTCCATTGAAGAGGCAACACTTGCATGGATTTTTTGGACTCCTTTTCACGTGATGCCTGGCATCTATTTGTACATGTCTTTGATTCCCACATTGTTTTTTTTTTTTTTTGCATAGCTTGGATATGGGCGTTAGGGCTCTTTTTTGTTTTCATTCCTTTAATGAGGCAGCACTTGCTAATATATCTTGACCAATAGATTCCAAATCTAACAGCTAAATTAATTATAATAATGTGGATTAATGTGAAGGCTCATATGGTGACTCCAATTAGTAAATATAAGATCGTTTGTGCAAAAAAAAAACTTATCTATCATGTATTTCTTGTATACATGCATCCTATACTACGACCGAATCCTATACACATATGCATGCATATGCCCTTGTACAGTCGTTCGTAATCCACTTGCTAAGTAGTATTCCCTCCGTTCCAAAATAGATGACTCAACTTTATGCTAACTTTAGCATAAAGTTGAGTCATCTATTTTGGAACGGAGTTAGCATAAAGTTGAGTCATCTATTTTGGAACGGGGGGAGTAACAACATGCCAATCCGATCAGTATGCGGAGACGTGTTAGCTTGGGGCATTTTTTAATTCCTTTTTCATAATAGCCGGAGGTAACGTGTCTACTTTAAATCTACTTACTAATTAGTAAAAATCAGGCCAATCTGGTCAATCAATGAGACGTGTTGGTATGGGGCAATTCTTTTCCTTTCCACCACGTAACATGTCTAGATTTTTCTTGTAAATGCGGCAATGTGTCTATTTGGAATATGTCCATGACATGTTTTATTTGTAACGTAACATCATAGGACTGCTAGATATTTCATTTTTTATCCTAGTCATACATTTAACAATCCTACGTTTATTACTGTTGATTCTCTAGGATTAACGTGGAGTCTCGTATGGTGCTTCCAATTAGTAAATACTAGATCGGCAACGCGCCTCGGCGCGAGGGTGTCAGTCCAACCGATATGGCCAAGCAGTGGAAGGTCAAACTGCATTATGCATTAGTAGAAAGGCAAGTTTAACACATGTACAGGACAACTTAATCAGGATGGAATAAAAAAAAGTTCAATGATCAAATCCTTGATATAACTCTTTTCCGATTAACATCTGATATTACTCTATATCTCAGGATAGAAATATATCTGATATTACTCAAAGAGTAGGTGTTGGTAGATACTCACAACAGTAATCACCTTGTAAAATATCTAAAAAATGGCCCTATCTACATGCCATCAGCGCATTTGTTATAAAATGTGACATGAAATACCTAAGCAAGGTTTGGTATGATAGAAACCAAAAGCAGGCCATAGCAGTATTAGTCTCAGATAACTTATTTACACTGTTTTTCATACTGCATAATAGTAAACTACATGGTTGACTGTTAGATATATAACTTTGTCCACACGCCTTCATCCGATTTGCTTGATATATAACTTTGTCCACACTCCTTCATTTGATTTGCTTGCATGTTGCAACGCATGGATCTGCTAAAGGACATGTCATGTTAGGCAAACTATTCAAATAGTGCGTCTCATGGACAGCGAGGAACTAATTTGGTCTGTATGAAAGAGAATCACTTTGGATAATATTAAGTGATGTGGATACAATGTAGCCTCTTTAACATAAAAGAATATAAAAGATGAAATTAAATTTATTTTATCTAAGTATTCTACAAGGCACCCAGAAAACATAATAAGCCTACTATACATAGATATCCTCCAAGATTTTCTTTAGGCACAAAACTTGATTACACTATGATCTCATCTTATTATGTGCCTAATTATTTAACACTGACAAACATGATTGATCTAGTAAAGGTGCACAATTTCAGCCAAGATTAATGTTGCAAGATAATTGTCTGGGCACCAAAGCAGTTTTTTGGCACAAAGTGTGACGCCCCCGATTCAATCGTACACTAATCATGCACGCAAATGTGTACGATCAAGATCAGGGACTCACGGGAAGATATCACAACACAACTCTACAAATAAAATAAGTCATACAAGCATCATAATACAAGCCAGGGGCCTCGAGGGCTCGAATACAAGTGCTCGATCATAGACGAGTCAGCGGAAGCAACAATATCTGAGTACAGACATAAGTTAAACAAGTTTGCCTTAAGAAGGCTAGCACAAACTGGGATACAGATCGAAAGAGGCGCAGGCCTCCTGCTTGGGATCCTCCTAACTACTCCTGGTCGTCGTCAGCGGGCTGCACGTAGTAGTAGGCACCTCCGGTGTAGTAGGGGTCGTCGTCGACGGTGGCGTCTGGCTCCAGGGCTCCAGCATCTGGTTGCGACAACCAGGTAGAAGGGAAAGGGGAGAAGAGGGAGAAAAGCAACCGTGAGTACTCATCCAAAGTACTCGCAAGCAAGGAACTACACTACATATGCATGGGTATATGTGTAAGGAGGCCATATCAGTGGACTGAACTGCAGAATGCCAGAATAAGAGGGGGGATAGCTAGTCCTATCGAAGACTACGCTTCTGGCAGCCTCCGTCTTGCAGCATGTAGAAGAGAGTAGATTGAAGTCCTCCAAGTAGCATCTCCAAGTAGCATCTCCAAATAGCATCTCCAAGTAGCATCTCCAGTAGCATCGCATAGCATAACCCTACCCGGCGATCCTCCCCTCGTCGCCCTGTGGAAAAGCGATCACCGGGTTGTCTGTGGAACTTGGAAGGGTGTGTTTTATTAAGTATTCGGTTCTAGTTGTCATAAGGTCAAGGTACAACTCCAAGTCGTCCTGTTACCGAAGATCACGGCTATTCGAATAGATTAACTTCCCTACAGGGGTGCACCAACTTACCCAGCACGTTTGATCCCATTTGGCCGGACACACTTTCCTGGGTCATGCCCGGCCGCGGAAGATCAACACGTCGCAGCCCCACCTAGGCTCAACGGAGAGGCCAGCACGCCGGTCTAAACCTAAGCGCGCAGGGGTCTGGGCCCATCGCCCTGAGCACACCTGCACGTTGCGTACGCGGCCGGAAGCAGACCTAGCCTAGTGGCGTTCCAGTCCAATCCGGCGCGCGCCACTCAGTCGCTGACGTCACGAAGTGCTTCGGCTGATACCACGACGCCGGGATACCCATAACTACTCCCGCGTAGATGGTTAGTGCGTATAGGCTCGTAACCAACTCAGATCAAATACCAAGATCTCGTTAAGCGTGTCAAGTATCCGCGAACGCCGAACAGGGCCAGGCCCGCCTCTCTCCTAGGCGGTCTCAACCTGCCCTGACGCTCCGCCACAAAGAACCACTCGCGGGTGCTCCACCAGCCGACCCGACTTTAGTCTCCACATGTATCATGTATAAGTATATAGTATATACCCGAGATCACCTCCCGAGTGATCTCGGCCCAATAGTATAGCACAGCATACGGACAAGAATGAAGGGCCACAGATGAAAAATACTAGCATCCTATACTAAGCATATAGGATAGAAGGTAAAGGTATCAAGAGTAGTAACAAGGACAGACTATGCATCAGGATAGGTATAAGAGAAAGCAGTAACATGCTACACTACTCTAATGCAAGCAGTATAGAGGAGAATAGGCGATATCTGGTGATCAAGGGGGGGGGCTTGCCTGGTTGCTCTGGCAAGAGAGAGAGGTCGTCAACTCCGTAGTCGAACTGGTCAGCAGCAGCGTCGGTCTCGTAGTCTACCGAAGAGAAGAGGGGGAAGAAATAATGAATACAGAGCAAACAAAGCATCACAAAAATATAACAAGGCAATACGCGGTGTTCGGTGTGCCCTAACGCGGTAGCAGGTGATACCGGTGAAGGGGGGAAAACATCCGGGAAAGTATTCCCGGTGTTTCGTGTTTTTTTTGACAAATGAACCGGAGGGGGAAAGTTGCGGGTTTGATATGTTAGGGGTGTGTGGTGGACGAACGGGCTGCGTATCCGGGTTCGTCTCGTCGTTCTGAGCAACTTTCACGTTGAAAATATTTTAATCCGAGTTACGGATTAAAAGATATGATTTTCTAAAGTTTTAATCATTTTTAGAATTTATTTAACTATTTAATTCTAACATTATCCAGAATAGTGCACGCTGACGTCATCATGACGTCAGCATGACGTCAGCAGTCAACAGGGAGTTGACTGGGTCAATATGACGTGTGGGTCCCGCATGTCATACACTGTTTTAATTAACTAACAGTTAATTAGATTAATTAGTGATTAGGTTAACCTAATTATAATTAATTAACTTAATTAATTAATTAATTAATTAATTAATTTTATTATTATTATTATTATTTAATTCTTTTCTTCTTCTTTTTTAATTAAAACGTTCTGGGGCGGTGGGGGCCCTTGTCAATGGCCCATAGGCCTATCGGGTCGGGCGTGCAGGCGACGGGCGCCACCCGAATGGGCACACGCCCATGGGCGGGCAGAACCGGCGCAGTGCCGGAGCAGGGGGAGGCCGGTGGCCACGGCGCTCCATCGGCACCCTGCGGCGGCAGCAGGCGAGCAGGGGCCGCGGCGCTGAGCAGCAGTAGCATTAGGCAGCAGCAGTGAAGCGGCGACGAGCATCGACGGCGGCTCGTAAGCCGAGCGGGGAGAGGCGGCAGCAACAGCGCAGCGCAGTGGGGCGAGCAGGGCGGGCACCAATAGGCGCGGGGCACGCCGGGCGCGGCGAGGCCACGGCGGCGTCAGCAGAGCCGCGGGGGGGGGAGGCCATGGCGTGAGCGCGAGGAAAAGAGGAGGGGAAGCTCACAGGGGCGGCGTAGGGTTCGTGGCAGTGGGCTCGGGAAGGAGGACGACGAAGGGGCGGTGTCCGGGTCGTCGGGGACGAGTGCGGCGAGGCGACGGGAGGGTGTCACGGCGAGGGGGGTTTCGGCGACGGGGAGGTCGAGGCGGAGGCGCGGTCCAGGCGGCGACGTGCGCGCGGGGGAGAGGGGCGAGGGGATCGGGGTAGTGGGGCGATGGGGGTGGTGCTCCGGTGGGGGGGGGTGCCGAGGACGGCGACGCGCGTTGGGGCGATGTCGTCGGGGGGCCGTTCCCCTCGATCCGATCTGGATCGGGGAGGAGGGGGGAGAGCGACTGGGGGGAGGGGGCGAGTGGGTGACGGGGTGGGGTTAGGGTTTGGGTCGTGGGGGATATGGGGAATGGGGGGGGGCGGCTGGGCCTTTGCCCAGTTGGGCCGGTTGGTGGCCTGGCCGGCTGGGCCGTCTGGCCCAGTGGGGGGTGCGTTTCCCTTTTGTTTTTGTTTTTGTTTTTTTGTTTTTTTTGCTGCACTATATTTTTGGTTTAGTAAAATATGAAAATAGCTCCAAAAATAGTGTGTCAAATTAATTCACTGTTCTAAGAAGTTTTACCTCGGAATAAAAATAGTTTAGCATTTGGTAAAATATATTAGGAGTATAACTAATTGTTTTGATGTTGTTTTAATCACTTTAGCGTATTTAAATATTTTATAAGGATGTGGTTACTCCACCAATAATAACCTATGCAATATTTGGTTCACTCCGAACATTTTAGTTTTAATATTTAAAAACTTCTATTCTTTGGTTGATTTTGAATTTGAATCAGTTTCGAACTAACACGAGATTAGGAACCGTAATCGAGGTGACGTGGCATCATTAGCAGAGGTTCACTATAGCTTAAATATCTGGGCGTCACACAAAGCTCTGATACAAAAAGGGAAAGGGATAATCACAAGTGCACATCCTTCTATCTAAGGTCACATACAACAACAATTTGAACATGTACTATTAGGAAATTGAAACCTCTCTTCAGTGTATATTTACTTAGAAAGATTCTCTCTAAAATAAACCAACATCATTTATCAAGTATTTATTTAGAAAGATTTTCTCTAAAATAAGCCAACATCATTCATCAAGGCCACCCAGTTCAGCGGTAAAACCAGAGGAGAGAAAGAGGAAAAAAGGACACATATATTTATTATATTTATAATCTGTACATATATACTGAGAAGAAACAAGAGCTCCGAGTTGAGGTTCTTCTTCTCTGCACCCGCCCGCCCGCACAGCAAATAAAATCATTATTTTCACTAAGATCTCACAAGGGAACATGAAAAACTATCAGGTACCAGCAAATAAATAAAAGAGATCTCCCTGACCAAGCCCACACTCTCACTCTCTCCCATAACTTATAAGAAGCCAACCCAATAGTAGCCATGCAGTTGAAATTTTAGAACAACAAGCAAACACCATGATGCACACAATCAGGGAGGGAACCAAGCCTACCAAATCGAAACACATCGGGGATTGAGAGGGAGAGAGAGAAGGAGAAGAACAGGGGCAGGGGAGGAGACCTTGATATGGCGCAGCTGGACCAGGCGCGAAAGATGTGGACGACGCCATCAGGGTCAGCCCCATACATGGTTTAGACATCGAAATAATCCATGTTGGTCATGTGGCACAGCAAGCCATAATCAATACACCACAAAGAAACCAACAACAAATTAGTTATAAGAGAAACCCAACAACATACATCACTTGACTAAATACAAAATGGAAGAGCATAAAATCTGCAGTTATAAGAGAAATAATATGGGCACATGCCTTTCTTCGATATCAAACAAATATCACATATCATAAGGCAGTTATAAGAGAATGCATCAAGCTTAAACAGGAAGTCTGAGATGACAGCGCTGCTACACACTGTATATACACATACCTTCATTGTCGACTGATGTATATCAGGTTGTTGTTGCTCGGCCCTTTCACAGTGTGGCTAGCTCGGCCGGTTGGCTTTTTGGCAGGGCGGTGTTTCCCTCAAAATCTAATCATACAAAAAGTCAAACAAATTTCACACATTGCATCATTGTCATAAGAACATGCACATAGGTTAAATTAAGAAGTCAAAGACAAATGGATTTTAGAATCCCTATGTTTAGAACAACCAACCATCATTTGTAGGACAGTGCATGCACTTTTGTGCCACAAAGCAATCTTATAATGTTGAGGGAGACATAGAATTAGTTGCCACAAACACAGACCTAAACAAACTAATAAATGAATACCAATGACATTGCTCAGAAATTCTTCGAGATCATCACAATTATTTCAGTGCTCGCATGAACCTACCAAATGTGGTGGTCAACATTTGCATCATTCAGAACATAAACAGTCAAGTTTGATTGATACCTAATATTTTCATAGATCAGCGTGGATGTGAGACCATATAGCTCAGCTCTAAAGTCTACTGCAAGCACAATTTGCAAAAAATAATAATATTACCAGGTCTACAATCTCTATAGCCCCATATCCAAGTCCGTGAAGGTCCGGGCTAGCCTAATCGATATCTCCTCACCCCTGGTCGTGGCCACGGGAGAAACATACATATACGATTGTGCGTAATATCAGGGGTACAGAATGAAACCCCACCTTCTCATGTTTTGGCTGTCCAAATTATAGAAAACTACATACGTTAATCTTTCTTAGTGATGACTACATGACCGAGATACTAAAAGAAAAAAAAACTCAAATATTTATGACTGATGAGATATGATATATAATTAAGAGTGTTTCTTCCACCGCTATCACGACATCCATGGTTTGCTTTTGAATTCAGAGGTTGTATCCAAACAAATAAAACCTTTAGGTAAATATATTTTCATCAAGGTGGTGTATACCGTTGTCTGAAATAGTAAAAATAACAAAACAAAGATAGGAATAGTGGAAGGATGTAAATTTTTCTCGAAGATTGCATCTAATTCAGTCTTTTATCTGAACAGAAACATCAACATACCCTTTGTCCTAGACCAAAAGAAATGCAAACAAGATAGCATCATATTGAAATGAAGAAATGGCTCGCATAAAAGATCGAGAACGCGCCTTGGCGCGAGAGTGTCAGTCCCAACGATATTGTCAAGCTATGAAAGGTCAAACGACGACAACCAATTATCGGATTCAGGAGTAAAAAGAAACATTCACTCTACCAAAAGAGTAACATCATTGAGTTCAATACAGTCATGAGACTGTAAAAGCTAACCCGTCGCGGAAGCAAGGCAGCATCTACTACAATCAAATGATTACAAAAGCTAATTAGCTAACATTAACTTCAACAATATGAGCAGGAACACAAGAGATCAAAAGCCCATCTGCCCTAGCCATATCCAACCCGGTCAAAATATGCTTTATATTCCAAAGGTTCGCAAAAACAAAAGGATCCAAAGGGTCACAAGATATCTATGACCACCTCTAGTTATCCCGTTGTCTAAAATCAAAAGAGAATTAAGTAAATAGATCAGCAGCACAATAATGTACACATGAAGAACTGTAAAGGAGTAGCGAGAACAACAGGTCAGCAAAAAAGGTAGAAGAAAGACACATGTGAAGGAGACGTCCGTCAAAGAGCCAATTAAGTAAATAGATAAGCAGCACAATAATATATATCCATTTGAGATACACATTTTCCAGATTGTTTAGGATATTTCACTGGTAGCAAAGAATTTTGTTAAACAATATAAAAGGAGATGTCATACCAAAGGAAATAGATATCAACATGTCCAGGAAGAAAAGAACGGTTCTCAGTTCATATGTTTCAGGTATTAGGCATAAACGTGTATCTCATATACATGTATCTCATCACTAACTGAGTAACCAACATGTCTAGGAAGAAAAGAAATGGTTGCCCTGTTACAATCCATCATCTCATCATGGAACAAAGATTAAAACAAATTAGATGCCTACACCGGATAGTATGCACATTGGCTATACCAAATCATTAAAGACTAATATTTTTGAAAGGATGAATAAGAAAAACAATACACCAGTGTCAAAAAACAGAACACAGGTGTAGATGGAGAAAATCTAGTGTTACATAATAACCTCAGCCATCTTAGAAGCCCACTCGGTGTGCTCCCTCTCCGGCCGACCCACAAGACAGCCCCAACGCCACGCCACCGTCCCAACCGTGAAACAGCCAGAGAAGCAAGGAAGATGGTATGAAACGAGCGAAATAAAAGGTAGTGGGCTCCAATACAAACATTAACCAGCCTAAAGACGTTGTTATTAGAAACATGACACCGTGGTTTCTGCTGGTTTATCAACAAATTAAAACAAGCCATTGAACCGACAACTTGCTTACTCTTAACCAGATGAAATCAAGGACCAACAACAAAAAATAAAAGTCAAGAACAACTTATATGCAATGAAGGTATGCGAGAGAAGAAATATTCACATAAGACGGCTATAAAACACTGGAGCATAAATAAGCAACACCTTTAAATACAAATAAAAAGGGTTAAGGGTTCAATGTATAGTGGGCTCAGATTTGCCTTTCCTCGATCATATAATCTACCCCCACCCTCTCTTGTCACCAGATTAATCTGTTTATACAGTGGAGCTGCCCTGGTTATCACTCAACAAGAATGACCATCCAAGGACAGAACAATAAGTATCACATGATCAAAAAGGATTCTAGAGACAAGAGGGAGGACCCAACTTGATACCCATAGGTGCCTTGATTGCTCAAAGGCACACTTATTTCAGCCACAGCGAATCATCATCGCCCTAGCAAGGATGGCTTTCGACCGGTGGGGCACGTGCGAATAAAAAGGGTTCAGGGTTCAATGCATATGGGCTCAGATTTGCCTTTCCTCGATCATGTAATCTACCCACATCATCTCTTATCACCAGATCAATCTGTTTATACAGTGGAGCTGCCCTGGTTATCACTCAATAAGAATGACCATCCAAAGGACAGAACAATAAGTATCATAGGATCAAAAAGGATTCTAGAGACAAGAGGGAGGACCCAACTTGATACCCACGGCTAATCATCATCGCCCTAGCAAGAATGGCTTCCGACCGATGGGGCACGTGATTCAAACGCGGTGGCACGAGATATCTCATTTTGGGAGTAACTACTCATTCCAGCAGTAACTTTTTTTGTATCCGATGGACGAGGTCGTTACAGGGGTCGATCCGATAGCCCAAGATCCATCAAGCAACCAGATCCGACGGCCAGGAATCCCAAATCACTGAGGAGCCGCCTGAGGAGCTTCTATTCTTATTTCTGGATTTCTAGATGGATCACCGGATCAATATGTTCTTACGAGGGTTTAACTGCCCTGGTTATCACTCATTAGAAATGACCATCCAAGGACAGAGCCACTAAAATAAGAACGTGATCGAAACAGCTCAAGAAACGAGGGAGGATCCAATTTAATACCCACAAGTGCCTCGACTGCTTGAGAGCATGCCTATATCAGCCATAACTGATCATCATAGCCCTCGCCATGTCCCATATAGTAGCCAAAGCAGAGCAGGGGAAGATGGAGCTCACAAAGGGAGGTTGTAGCCGAGGCAGTACTCAGAGGGCACCGGGGTTGCGCCTAAACGCCATCCAACCAGTGAGGAACCACGTCGGAGTTGCGCCTTGCACCATCCCGCCGACGAGCACGAAAGCCATGGGCACCGAAGTGGCCAAGGACGTGAGGAGGTGATGTATAGCACATCTAGGAGCACTATCAGAGACGACCGGGGCAACGAGCCGATAGGGAGAGAGGCGAGGCGGCAGGGAGAGGAAAGGGCGTGACGCGAGTGCAGGCCTGCAGGGAGCGGAACATCAGCTATTTTTTCTTTCGGAGTATATAGGAAGTATCAAACATATCATATAAGTGCAATCATCTTTGATAATATAAGAGAGCATACAAATCACAGAGCTTGTTTAAGATATTTTGTCACATCAAGTAGTTTAGATAAGAAAAGCCTAACCCAGAATTACAAATAATTGGAGCGAGTGATAGATTTATTATTCTGATAATTTGGTAGTAACTGTACATAAATAATTCATTTGCCAACAGTAAAAAATATGTGATGCATTATTTACACAAAACAATATTTTTTGTATAGGGTCAGAAAGATATTTCAGCATTCAAATCAATCAGGCTGAATTAATCTAAGAGTATTATCAATACAGAGCAACAATTTATGAACTCGTTGTCAATCAAAAGTAAAAATACATGGAAATCTATCTTGAAGTGCAAGAGTTCAATTTAGCAGATCTGACACACCAGACACGAATGTGCTTACCTGCTTTCCCAGGCGGGCCTAGTCAGCTCTTTTTTAGCTGCAATCAAAGATAAGATTTGTTAGGACATTCTTGTGGGCAAAATTTATCATCATGCAAGCAATGGGCCTATCTATCATCATGCAAGCAATGGGCCTATCTATCGGGTTCGCGCCTTGACGCGAGGGTGCCGGTCCTAACATTTTAATCAAACGGGTAATGCTAAGTCAGTATTAACCCAGATTTGGCATATGCAATCATACAGGATAACATGCAGTGAGAATATAATAGGAGCGAGATACAGATGTGCAGACACATGTGAATAGATTTCAAAATTACAGTAATATTTTAAAAATAAGTTAACACTTCTTAAGTTACACAGAAAAAAGCCTATAATAGTCAACAACAAGAAACCCAACCCATCCAACACTTTTACATCGCCACCAAGTGCCCTATAGTAGAAATATCAGCCAAAATATGCACTAATGATTATCTGAACTGGAGCATCACAAGAAACAAGAATATATTTGATAGACAGCATACTGAACTTGGTTCACAGGACATGACATTCCTTATGATCTGAACCTTGTAAAAAGGAAAGATGTATTTACTATATCATCTGATCATTCTAGCATAGTGAGTACAACCTTAAGATAAAGAGAAGATTCACAATGGAGTTGACAGATGCCATGAGGACGATCAAGAGTACAGAATCAGCCAGGCTACAAAGCAGCAGAGCAAGTCTGTGAATAGATGTGGCGCGCGTTGCCTGCCTGAGCAATCCGACAGAGTATATGTCCTGGCAAGAAGAGAAAAGGAGGTGGAGCATCACATTACATAATTTATATTAGACTAAAGAGCAATACAATATCACAATAATTTGAAGGAGTAATTACATAATATTTTAAAAATATGTTCTAAATGGTCACTGAACATACTTGTTCTAGCGCTGCAAACATACATAGATAAAGGGCAAGCCAACAACCGTAAGTATTCAGTAGGCCTACACACATACACCTATTTTCTTCTATTCTAGAATCAAGATGCACTTTCATGTATTGTCAGATTATTTCTCATCGTAAAGAGGATCGAGCCAAAGCTTGATTATAAGTATGTAAGCAAACAATATGGACAGAAGAACAAACATTGGGTGTCAAATGCAAACAGTAAGCTTCAGAGAATTTACATCTCCTACAATCATTCAAGGGATTGTAGCCTTTTGACTACATGGTAGGTTGGTAGGTAGAAATATGTTCATATACATTGACATCAACATTTTTTACCTAGGAATAGATAAAAAAACGGCAAAGACGCATCTCATATAATCAAAGTAAACATGGTAGATCCAAAGCAATGTATCTAAGATTTAAATTAAGGGGAAAATGCAAACTAATTAAAGATTGAAGCCGTCAATTTCACTCCCACAATTTGCAAACTGTAATGGTCTTAGATGAACTAACTGAATATATTTACATAAGGCAAGAGAAATCATCATCACTGATATTCCTTAGAGACTTAGGTCTCTGCGAAGAATCACACAAGTTCCTTGATGCTCCAAAAATCAAGTGATGTTCGAGCAAGGGAAACACAAAAGGCGTGAGGAGAGCTCCGTCGGGAGGGAGAGGGGTAGGGTTCGTACCTTGACTACATGAGTTCACTGTAACTTCACCTCCGGATCCAGGCGAGGTACTCTGTAATTTAGAAACAGAGATGATCTATGGTCAAAATTTTGGTGCCTTGATTAGTTTAATCAGCTGCATCATCTCTTAGCATCTCAGAGGCAACCACAAGTTAAAGGACACCACATCCTCGTGAGGTAAGGATCCTAATACATCTCAGGTGGCGTGGGGCGGAGGGGTCGACGACATTGATGCCCTGCCTTGCCCACGGACTACCATCCCCAACTGGAGCTTGGCACCACTGAGCGTTGCGGTGACCTAGACAGCAAGAGAGGTGGCAGGCCGTCCTGACCAAAACGTAGCAACAAGAAAACAATTAACTACCTTAAGAATAAATTCTGAAAGAATCAGGAAGAATAAAACCAACAACAATTGGGATTGCAGAGAAAACATTTTCTAGTGGCCATCTGAGAAACATGGCACTCGCTTTTTAGACAAATTCAACTTGGAAGAAGCTGAGAGCAATTGCTCCTAAAACTGAAATATCAATTGAACCATCTGACCTAACATCAGGAAACGAAAAATCTATGTAAAACAAAAATTTATGATACACAGTCTGTAGATAGCAATATATATAGCTTTCAGCACCTGTGTATAGCTAGGTGATGACAATATATATAGCTATGAATATATATAGCTTTCAGTAACATTAGGTGCTTAAGGCAAGTGAATATCTTCCTGACACGATACTACTTCAGCTACAGGCCAATGAACATTTTCTATAAATCATATCTAGAATGATATTGGTTAGTTTGGTAGCCCCACCAGCGCGACACATGCGATCACTTCCAACAAACAAACAATTAGGCTACTTCTAGGACACAGCAGAAAGGTACAAGAAAGCATAGGTCCTATCAGGATCTAGAGAAGTGACAAAAATCCCCATTTCCAAATGCCAAGCAAGCACAATAATACAAGCAGGGAACAATAATTTAGGTGCTAGGCTTCTACGAATAAGAGGACAAAAACCACATACATCCATTGTCCAAACACAATCTAACAGCAGCTTCATACAGGAATTGAAGGTAAATACATGGCCGCAAAAAATGTAAGCCTAGGCCTGAAAAGCAGAGATGAGAGGGAGAGAACGGGTCAACCTGCAAAGAGGTAGCCGAAGACCGAACACGACGAACTGGGCAGAACAACAAGCACCTATAGACAACGGACCAACCTGCAAGGGAAAAAAGGGGATAATTAGGTACAACCATGGATGAGCTGCAGTTAACCAGAACTGAGACAGTTCAAAACAATTACGTACAGATCGACGAACGCAGCAATAGATCCGTTAGCCGTGGTGGTTCCCGAAGGCAATGAGCACCACCTCCCGGTGACGGCAACGTGGTGGAGGATCAAGAGGAGTGGCTGGGGCCTCTTGCCAGTGGGGGTGGCGGGGCAAACGCGAGGTGGAAGGAAGTACGCGGCGTCCTCGACCTCACCGAGCACCAGGTCGGCCAGCCCCTTGCTGCCAGCCATGGAGTTGGACGGAGAACCTAGTGTAGGCGCCGAGCAGGGCATCGAGGCGCGAGTCGGGACGCCGTAGTGGAGTGGTTTGGGGGCCGGGTCGTCGGGGGAGGAGGGTACAGTGCTTCTCCCCACCCCCTCAGCGCTCAGCAGGAGGAGCTGCTCGCCGTCGGGCCTCACGGGAGTGGTCACCGCCCCGCCATCTTCGGATCCGGCCGCCGTCGCCATCTCTATTCTTGCCTCGTCATTCCTTAGGGTGATTCGGGCAATGGGAGGGGATGGGAGTAGGCGGAGCACCAGGGACGAAGCGACGGGAGGGGAGGGAAGGGGAGGAGGCAGAGCACGAGGGACGAAGGGTGGTGGCGGCGGCGAGTGTGGGGAAGATGGGTGTGGCGAATGGGAGGACAAAGAGGCGAGATAGGCTCCCTCCCTCGTCTCATCCAGCCACGGGTCTGCCCGGGCGAGCGGCGGCAGCGGCAGGGCAGGTAGGCGGGCGCGGGAGGGGAGAGGAGGTGGCGGCGAGGCGGGAGGAGATGGGCAGGGCAGGGAGGCAGGCGCGGGAGGGGAGAGGAGGCGGCAGCGAGGCGGGAGGAGAGGATGTCCGCGGGACGGAGGGGAACGAGTGGGGGGGAGAGGAGGTGTGCGGCTGGGGGAGGGGAGCCGTCTAGGGCTGTCTCCACGGGAGCCGGCCCTTTTATACCCCGTGCAAGTGAAATTACGAAAATGCCCCCAGCGGGGCAGGCTATTTACGCGTGGTGGCACGGTCGGGGAGTAACTATTCATTCCAGCAGTAACTTTTTTTGATCCGATGGACGAGGTCGTTCCAGGGGTTGATCCGACGGCCCAGATCCGATCAAGCCACCCGATCCAATGGCCAGGAAGCCCAAATCGCTGAGGAGCCGGAAGGAGAGCTTCTATTCTTATTTCTGGATAAGACAGTTTCTCATGCTATGCATAAGTAGCTAGGAGTGAATAATGACTTATCTTGGATATCAACATTGCATTAAAATGATTGTGATGTAGTATGATGATACGGTATCCTCCTCTGAATGTTTGAGTGGCTTGACTTGGCACATGTTCATGCATGTAGTTGAATCAAAACCAACATAGCCTCTATGATATTTATGTTCATGGTGTTCATATCCTACTCATGCTAGTATCCAATGTTACTTATGCATAATGCATGTTCATGACCATTGTTGCTCTCTAGCTGGCTGCTTCTCAACCTATTTGCTAGCCTTTGCCTGTACTAAGTGGGAACTCTGCTTGTACATCAAAAACCTGGAACCCAAGTTATTCCAGATGAGTCCATCATACCTACTTATATGTAGTATTACCCTGCTGTCCTAAGTAAATTTGCATGTGCCATCTCTAAAAACTTCAAATAAATATCCTTTTTTATGTGCATGGATCGTTCATGGAACGATAGGAGGTAGTCGACATCTTCCATGCTAAGCGGATTATTCTCAGGTCGAGTGTTTATTCACTCGCCATCGCACGAGGAAAGGGCGGTATTAGGGATGCCCAGTCCCAAACGCAAAAAGAAAAGAGCTTACAAATAATCAAACAAAAACTCCCAATGGAGTCATAACCTTTACATTTCTGCTTCAGAACTACCACTAGCGTGTTTAGCACAGAAGATATTGATAACTGATGGTCGTTAAGTAAATGAGAAGGGTGCATCTCGCAAAATTTCATTTACCTCTGCTTTAAAAACTTCATCTCTGGCACCTCTGCAAATCACCGATTCCCTCTGCAAAGGGACTCTCTATTTACTTTTACGTTGTGTCATCACCTTCTCAAATAAGCACCAGAACCTGAGAGCACTGTTGTCATGCTGGTGCATTGTGTGTCGCTAATGTTGGGTGCATCATGATTGGATCTTTTCTACCATGAATTACAATGTTTAGTCGCTGCTTGAACTTTGGGGGTGCTCTTCATTTATGTTTTGCGGTCTAAGAAAGGGCTAGCGAGATATCACTATTGTCATATTATATCTTGGTTGTTTTGACAGCGTGTTGCTGCTTGAGATATCTTATTATTGCTCTTTAGTTGATTATGTCATTGGTATGAGTTAATATAATTTTTAAGAGTTATTGTCGACATGGTTAGTTATAATATTGCTGAAAACCTGGGTGTTGTTTAAGCTTATTTATGAAACAAGAGTAAAAGAGTTCATAAAAGTTTTTCTTTTTCACTTTCAGTTTATCAACTGAATTGCTTGAGGACAAGCAAAGGTTTAAGCTTGGGGGAGTTGATACGTCTCCAACGTATCTACTTTTCCTAACGCTTTTCCTCTTGTTTTGGACTCTAATTTGCATGATTTGAATGAAACTAACCCCGGACTGACGATGTTTTCAGCAGAACTACCATGGTGTTGTTTTTGTGCAGAAATAAAAGTTCTTAGAATGGAACGAAACTTTGTGAGGATTTTTTATATCAATAAAGAGAATTTCTGAAGCCAAGAGCCACCTGAGTGGGGCACCTGGGTGGGCACAACCCACCAGGGCACGCCTGCCCCCCCCCCCCAGGCGCGCCCCAGTGGGTTGTCCCCACCTGGTGGCCCCACCGATCCTGAAACCGACACTATAAAATCACATTATTCCAGAAAAAAATTAGGAAGAAAGAATTATCACGTTTCACGAGACAGAGCCGCCGACGTCTCTTGTTTTTCATGAGGAGGCCAGATCTGGAGTCCATTTGGGGCTCCGGAGAGGGAGATCTTCGATCTTCGTCATCACCAACACATCTCCATCGCCGATTCCATGATGCTCCCCACCGGGAGTGAGTAACCTTCGTAGGCTCGCTGGTCGATGAGGAGTTTGATGAGATTCATCATGTAATCGAGTTAGTTATGTTCTGAGATTGATGTTGCTATGACTTTGCCATGCTTAATGCTTGTCACTTTGGGCCCGGGTGCCATGGTTTCAGATCTGAACCGTTTATGTTATCACCATTATATCCATGTTCTAGATCCGATCTTGCAAGTTATAGCCACTGATACGTCTCCAACGTATCTATAATTTTTTATTGTTCCATGCTATTATATTATCTATTTTGGATGTTTAATAGGCATTTATCGGCTATTTTATATCATTTTTGGGACTAACCTATTAACCGAGGGGCCAGTGCCAGTTTCTGTTTTTTTGTGTGCCTATTTTAGAGTTTCGCAGAAAAAGAATACCAAAGGGAGTCTAAACAGATGAAACCTTCGCGATGATCTTTCTTGGACCGAAAGGAAACCAGAAGACTTGGAGATGAAGTCGGAGATGCAACGAGGCGGCCACGAGGCAGGAGGACACGCCCAGGGGGTAGGGCATGCCCCCTACCTCATGGGCCCCTCGTAGCTCCCCTGACCTAGTTCCTTCGCCTATATATACTCTTATACCCTGAAAACATCCGGGGAGCAAAGAACTCACTTTTCCACCGCTGCAACCTTCTGTACCAGTGAGATCCCATCTAGGGGCCTTTTCCTGCGTCCTGCCGGAGGGGGATTCGATCATGGAGGGCTTCTACATCAACACCATTACCTCTCTGATGAAGTGTGAATTGTTTACCACAGACCTTCGGGTCCACAACAAGTAGCTAGATGGCTTCTTCTCTCTCTTTAATTTTCAATACCATGTTCTCCTCGATGTTCTTGGAGATCTATTCGATATAATATTCTTTTGCGGTGTGTTTGCTGAGATCCGATGAATTGTGGATTTATGATCAGATTATCTATGAATATTATTTGGTTCTTCTCTGAATTCTTATATGCATGATTCGATATCTTTGCAAGTCTCTTCGAATTATCGGTTTAGTTTGGCCTACTAGATTGATCTTTCTTACAATGGGAGAAGTGCTTAGCTTTGGGTTCAATCTTGCAGTGTCCTTTCCCAGTGAAAGTAAGGGCAGCAAGACACGTATTGTATTGTTGCCATCGAGGATAAAAAGATGGGGTTTTCATCATATTGCTTGAGTTAATTCCTCTACATCATGTCATCTTACTTAATGCGTTACTCCATTCTTTATGAACTTAATACGCTAGATGCATGTTGGATAGCGGTTGATGTGTGGAGTAATAGTAGTAGATGCAGAATCATTTTGGTCTACTTGACACAGACGTGATGCCTATGTTCATGATCATTTCCTTAGATGTCGTCATAATTATGCGTTATTCTATCAATTGCTTCGCAGTAATTTGTTCACCCACCATAATATTTGCTATCTTGAGAGAAGCCACTAGTGAAACCTATGGCCCCCGAGTCTATTTTCCATCATATAAGTTCTCGTTTACATCTTGCTAGTTTCCGATCTACTATTTTGCAATATTTTACTTTCCGATCTATAAACCAAAAATGCCAAAAATATTTACTTTACCGTTTATCTATCTCCATCAGATCTCACTTTTGCAAGTGACCGTGAAGGGATTGACAACCCCTTTATCGCGTTGGGTGAAAGTTGTTGATTGTTTGTGCAGGTATTCGGTGACTTGTGCGTTGTCTCCTACTGGATTGATACCTTAGTTCTCAAAACTGAGGGAAATACTTACGCTACTTTGCTACATCACCCTTTCCTCTTCAAGGGCAAACCAACGCAAGCTCAAGAGGTAGCAAGAAGGATTTTTGGCGCTGTTGTTGGGGAGATCTATGTCAAGCCAAGCCATACCAAGTACCCATCATAAAATCTTCTCCCCTGCATTACATTATTCACCATTTGCCTCTCGTTTTCCTCTCCGCCACCTCGAAAACAATTTTCGAAAAGTTTTGCCCTTTTCTTCGCCCTTCTTCCGTTTGATCTTTTGTTCGCTTTTGTTACCATGTGCCTTCTTTTTGCTTGCATCTTCGCTTGCTAAAAGTTCATGGATCCTCATCCACTTGCTAATCTTTTTAAGAGATCCAATTATGATGAACCAATTGCTAGTGAGTTTTGTGCACTAGATTATCTTTATGAAGTTTTGCTTGAAATTCGTGAATCTGGAAATTGTGATGAAGAAATTTATGAAGAGATTCACGATAGTTCCTTGAATAAAAAGCATGATTGCAATGATTTTACTATAAATTCTATTGATGTCAATTATGCTATTAATATGCAAAACCCTAAGCTTTGGGATGCTAGTTTTGCTATGTCTACTATTTGTTGCAAT
This sequence comes from Triticum aestivum, assembly GCF_018294505.1. NCBI lineage: Eukaryota > Viridiplantae > Streptophyta > Magnoliopsida > Poales > Poaceae > Triticum > Triticum aestivum. The sequence continues at coordinate 29,548,083 of NC_057801.1, read as the reverse complement.
GATCATGATTGGGGTGATTCTTCGTATGATCTTGAAAAATTATTTAAGCCCCATGGTGAATATGAGATTGATAATAGTGTTTGCAATAATATTGAAAGTGGGTTTGGAAGATCCCACATATTTGGAGAGTTTCAATCTTATGAGATTTTTGATAAAAGTGGGTTTAGAGAGGTCATGACTTTAGTTAATGTTAATCCCACTATTTTGGAAGAGTGTCAACTTTGCATGCATGTGGATCATGTTGAGAATATGTTATGTGATAGCTATTTCGTTGAATTTGCTTATGATCCTACATGTTACTATTATGAGAGAGGAAAATATGGTTGTAGAAAATTTCATGTTACTAAATTACCTCTCTTCATGTTGAGATTGCTATCGTCTCTTTCGTTTTCCTTGCATATGCTAGTTTTTGCTTGCCTTGATAATTTGTTTATTTATAAAATGCCTATGCATAGGAAGAATGTTAGACTTATATGTGTTTGTCATGTGTTTTATGACGATCTCTTTGTGCTTCAATTCTTGTCTTTCGTGTGAGCACCATTAGAATTATCAATGCCTAGTTAAGGGCGTTAAACAATAGCATTTGTTGGCAGGCAACCCAATTTTACTTTTGTTCTTTGATTTTTGTTCCTGTTTAGTAATAAATAATTCATATAACCTCTGGTTAGATGTGGTTTTATGTTTTAATTAGTGTTTGTGCCAAGTTAAACCTTTAGGATAGCTTACGGTGATAGTTGTGTTGATCCTGCTGAAAATCAGAAACTTTTGCGCTTAGTAAATAGTTTTGAAAATTCACAGAAACGTGCTTTTGATCTGATTATTTTTGCTCTGGATTGGTACACAAATTGCTTAGGTTTTCCTGACTTTGTAGGCTTTTTAGAGTTACAGAAGTACTCGAGAGTTACAGATTACTACAGACTGTTCTGTTTTTGACAGATTCTGTTTTTCGCGTGTTGTTTGCTTATTTTGATGAATCTATGGGTAGTATCGGGGGGTATGAACCATGGAGAAGTTGGAATACAGTAGATATTACACCAATATAAATAAAGAATGATTTTGCAACAGTACCTTAAAGTGGTGATTTATTTTCTTATACTAATGGAGCTCACAAGATTTTTTGTCGAGTTTTGTGTTGTGAAGTTTTCAAGTTTTGGGTGAGGATTTGATGGACTATGGAATAAGGAGTGGCAAGAGCCTAATCTTGGGAATGCCCAAGGCACCCCAAGGTAAAATTCAAGGACAACCAAAAGCCTAAGCTTGGGGATGCCCCGGAAGGCATCTCCTCTTTCGTCTTCGTCTATCGGTAAATTTACTTGAGGCTATATTTTTATTCACCACATGATATGTGTTTTGCTTGGAGCGTCTTGTATGATTTGAGTCTTTTCTTTTTAGTTTACCACAATCATCCTTGTTGTACACACCTTTTGAAAGAGACACGCATGAATCGTGATTTATTAGAATACTCTATGAGCTTCACTTATACCTTTTGAGCTAGGCAATATTGCTCTAGTGCTTCACTTATATCTTTTTAGAGAACGGCGGTGGCTTCATTTTATAGAAATTGTTGATCTCTCATGATTCACTTGTATTATTTTGAGAGTCTTTTAGAATAGCATGATAATTTTCTTTGGTTATAAAACTAGTCCTAATATAATAGGCATCCAAGATGGATATGATAAAAACTTTCATATAAAGTGCATTGAATACTATGAGAAGTTTTATTCTTTATGATTGTTTTGAGATATGAAGATGGTGATATTAGAGTCATGCTAGTAGAGTAGTTGTGAATTTGAGAGATACTTGTGTTAAAGTTTGTGATTCCCGTAGCATGCACGTATGGTGAACCGTTATGTGATGAAGTTGGAGCATGATTTATTTATTGATTGTCTTCCTTATGAGTGGCGGTCGGGAACGAGCGATGGTTTTTTCCTACCAATCTACCCCCCTAGAGCATGCACGTAGTACTTCATTTTGATAACTAATAGATTTTTGCAATAAGTATGTGAGTTCTTCATGACTAATGTTGAGTCCATGGATTATACGCACTCTCACCCTTCCACCATTGCTAGCCTCTCTTGTGTCGTGCAACTTTCACTGATACCATACACCCACCATATACCTTCCTACCTATTATGGCATTTCCATAGCCATTCCGAGATATATTGTCATGCAACTTTCCACCGTTTCGTTTATTATGACACGCTCCATCATTGTCATATTTCTTTGCATGATCATGTAGTTGACATCATATTTGTGGCCAAGCCACCGTTCATATATTTTTTCATACATGTCACTCTTGATTCATTGCACATCCCGGTACATCGCCGGAGGCATTCACATAGAGTCATATTTTGTTCTAAGTATTGAGTTGTAATTCTTGAGTTGTAAGGAAAAAAGTGTGATCATCTTCATTATTAGAGCATTGTCCCATGTGAGGAAAGGATGATGGAGACTATGATTCCCCCACAAGTCGGGATGAGACTCTGGACGAAAAAAAAGAAAAAAAAGAGGCCATAAAAAAGGGAGAAGGCCCAAATAAAAAAATGAGAGAAAAAGAGAGAAGGGGCAATGTTACTATCCTTTTCCCACACTTGTGCTTCAAAGTAGCACCATGATCTTCATGATAGAGAGTCTCCTATTTTATCACTTTCATATACCAGTGGGAATTTTATATAACTTGGCTTTTATATTCCAATGATGGGCTTCCCCAAAATGCCCTAGGTCACTAGTGCAGAACTGGGCAATACACTACTGGAATCAGCTTCTTTGCCGTCCGCTAGGGCGGATGGCAAACATCTTTGCCGTCCGCCAGCAGACGGCAAACTGTCCGTCTGAATAGGTGCTAGCAAAGGCCTTCTTTGTCGTCTGCTTTAGCGAAACTGATGGCAAACGATTGTGCCGTCCGCCTTCTGAGGCCAACAGATGGCAGAGGGGTGGCGTCAGAGCCATTAGGGCGTTAACGGTGCTCTTTGCCGTCCGCCAGCAGACGGCGACGATTCAAAAAGTTTTGCCGTCCGCCAGCCGATGGCAAAGAGCACAGTTAGGCCAGCACTGGGAAGCTGCCACGTGGCCAGCTATGCCGTCCGCCAGCTGACGGCAAAGATTTAAAGGTCTTTGCCGTCCGCTAGCAGATGGCATAGCTGACCAAATAGGCAGCCAGTGTTCCCAGTGGCCACAGGTAGCTGCCACGTGGCCTCTTTGCCGTCCGCTAGCAGACGGCAAAGAGGCTACATATCCCCTGTTTTTATTTATATCCATTTAATTTGGTAACATATAACAGATATACATACATACATACATATAACTCCAACATATCCAACAATATAAGAGCATGTCCAACAACATATTTTCATCAAATCCAACATATCCAACAACATAAAACTCCAACAATTCATATATGTGCATACATATCCAGAAACAAGTTTCCAACAACATATCCATATAGACATATGTACATATCCAACAAGTTTTCATAAACAACAAGGAAGCAAGAGAACAATAGGACACTCCATCAATGCAAGCTTCCTCATCGATCTAAAGCAAATCTGCAAATTGGGAAACATGAAAGTTAGAACACAAGAAGAAAATGAAGAAGAAGACTAGCTAGAAGAAAAGGAAGAGGAGGAAAATAAGAGGAGGAAAAGAAGAAGAAGAAGAAGAAGAAGAAGAAGAAGAAGAAGAAGAAGAAGAAGAAGAAGAAGAAGAAGAAGAAGAAGAAGAAGAAGAAGAAGAAGAAGAAGAAGAAGAAGAAGAAGAAGAAGAAGATAAGAAGAAGAAGAAGAAGAAGAAGAAGAAGAAGAAGAAGAAGAAGAAGACAAAGAAGAAGACGGAGAAGAAGACGAAGAAGAAGACGAAGACGAAGAAGAAGAAGAAGAAGAAGAAGAAGAAGAAGAAGAAGAATAACAAAAAAATCTCAATTAAGTACACATCTAAATTATACTACACATCTAAATTAACTACTACATCTAACAAAAAAATCTATGAACTACAAAAAAATCTAACTCAATAAGTACACATCTAAATTATACAACACATCTAAATTAACTACTACATCAAATAATTAAATTAGAAAAAAAAAATCTAACAAAATCGGGACGAGGCGGGGTGGGGCGGCGATGTACGGCGTCAGGGCTGGGCGGCGACGGCGCGGGGCGACGATGGCGCGGGGCAGCGACGGCGTCCGGACGGGGCGGGGCGGCGACGTACGGCAACGGTGCGGGGCGGCGACGGCGTCGGGGCGGGGCGGGGCGGTGACGTATGGCGTCGGGGCGGGGCGGCGACGGCGCAGGACGGCGTGGGGCGACGACAACGACGGCGACGGTGAACCAGAGACGGGCAGCCTGGCGGCGTCGGGCGCGGGGAAGAAGGAACTGAACCAAATTTTCAGGAGTGCTGCTTATATAGGCAAAGCATTGGTCCCGGTTCGTGAGACCAACCGGGACCAATGCCCCCTTTAGTCCCGGTTAGAGCCGCCAACCGAGACCAAAGGCCTCTTTTCAGCAACCAAAGGGCGGGAAGCGGTGGCCTTTGGTCCCGGTTAGTGGCACGAACCGGGACTGAAGGGAGTCATTAGTCCCGGTTGGTGCCACGAACCGGGACCAAAGGGTGGCATTGGTCCCGATTCGTGCCTCCAACCGGGACCAACGGCCTTGCACAGCGGCGTGGTGGTGGGAGTTTAGTCCCACCTCACTAGTTGAGAGCGCCCCGCACCTGTATATAAGCTCCGCTGCCTCTTCCCACTCGAACTCCTCTAAACTGCAGGCCTATGGGCCTAATCTGACACTGCTTTGTCTGTGGGCCTGCTGGGCCTTCTGCGGGCCTGAATCCTGGCCCATGATAGGGTTTCTAGTCGTATTCCGGCCGTGGAGGCCCAGTAGGAGGCACTTTTTTTGTTTTTTTTTGTTTTCTTTAGTTATTGTCGCTATTTTTATTTTTTTCCCAGTTTTTTTGTTTTGTTTTCTGCATTATTTATTTTCTTTTGTTTTTTGCTTTATTTTTTAATTCTCTTTGCTTTTAGTTTTAGAAAAATTATAAACTTTCTGTTAGTGCCATTAGTTTTCAAATTTGAAATCACTTTTTTTGTTTTTTTTGTTTTCTTTCTTGCTTTATTTATTTTATTTTGTTTCTACTTACAAGAAAAAGTGAAGAATTTCTCCACAACTATTATGATGATACCATGCCAAAATAAAAGAGAGGCGCAATGCTCACCTGCACATTGCTTAGCTTCAGGCCAACGTGCAGGTGAGCACTGCGCTTCTCCCTTCATCGTCTCTACACTCAGGGCTTATAAACCGCTGCGAGTGCCTCTCGCTTGGCGAGGTGGGACTAAAAAATAGCTGCAGAAAGAATCAACTAAAAAACTCTTTTACCGGTTCATGCCACGAACCGGTACTAAAAGGTGCTCGTGGGGCCCCAGCCTTAAAACATGTACCAAATAAAATGCCTTTGTAACAGCCTTAGAACTGGTACTAAAGGAATCAACTAAAAAGCTTTTATAAACCTCTAGTATTATTGAAACTAAAATTATATAAAATTTTGTTACAAACTTTAATAGCAAAAAGAATTATCATAAAAGAAAATAAATAAGTAATTAGAATTTAGTTCAAAACATTAAAAGCAAAAAGAATTATCATAAAAGAAAATAAATAAGTAATTAGAATTTTGTTACAAACTTTAATAGCAAAAAGAATTATCATAAAAGAAAATAAATAAGTAATTAGAATTTAGTTCAAAACACTAAAAGCAAAAAGAATTATCATAAAAGAAAATAAATAAGTAATTAGAATTTTGTTACAAACTTTAATAGAAAAAAGAATTATCATAAAATAAAATAAATAAGTAATTAGAATTTAGTTCAAATAATTAAAAGCAAAAAGAATTATCATAAAAGAAAATAAATAAGTAATTAGATTTTTTTTAGAAACTTTAATAGAAAAAAGAATTATCATAAAAGAAAATAAATAAGTAATTAGAATTTAGTTCAAAACATTAAAAGCAAAAAAAGAATTATCATAAAAGAAAATAAATAAGTAATTAGAATTTTGTTACAAACTTTAATAGCAAAAAAATTATCATAAAAGAAAATAAATAAGTAATTAGAATTTAGCATTGCTTCTTCGACGACGGCGACGTCATCAGCCAGTAATGGCGCCTCTTCTTCACCCGACACGACAGGCGGCGCTAATTGGGTAGGTGGGGTGTTCGTGTTCATACCTTGCTGAGGCTGCTTGGTCATGGGTGTGCTCTCGGCCGCCTCCAGACGAAGCAGACTCTTCGGCCACAACAGGTCCAACGCTTGCAATCGCCATGCCGCGGCGGGGTCTCGTCATCATCTCCCGCTAGTGCTACCGGAGGAGCCAAATTCTCATGGCCCGGTTTGACACTGGCCACAGAAACCTTGAAGACGTCAAGGGGAATCGGTCGGTTGTGGAACAATTGTTCCTTTGGCTGCATTATCGCCGCCTTCCCCATGTCCGCCTTTTGGGCGTTGATGGTGTACAGTAAGGTGCACGGGGTTTCGTCGGCCTACAAAGACATGTCTGCGACGTGAGACATCGGAAAGGCAATGGAAACGGGAGATTATACATATATTGAAGAGGGTTGGTGTGACAGATACCGTGAGGGCGTCGAGGTCAGCCAAAGACGAAGCACCGCCGAGCACGTCCGAGACGGAGGACGGGCTGTTATGAGCATATGCGGGAGCCGGTGCAGGAGTAGGTGCGGGAGCTGGTGCAGGAGCAGGTGCGGGAGCTGGTGCAAGAGTTGTCCCCAAGAAGTCGGAAAGGGGAAAGTCTGCTGCATCCTTATTTGGATTTTGCTTGGTCCAACTGATGATAGTCGGAACCAAGACACTAGACGAAGCTGCCATCTCCTCTTTTGCGGCAGCTACCACTGCTTTGTATGTCTGTGCTGATTACTTCTCAACCGCAATCTCAACCTTCTTGTTGATGTTTTCTTCATTTAACCTCCGTCTTTCCTCTATCTCATCCATGGTCTCACGGTAGTACTTCTTCCATGTGGCGTCGTCTCCGATGTCGTGCACGCGTCCATACGACAACCGAGTGTCCACCAGGAGTCCTTTCAATATGTTCAAGGCCCAGTTGAATGGGGTGTCCCACTTGGGCCTTGCCAACGCCTCAGACGGCGAGTCGCTTTCGGCCGCAATCCTGTGATGCACTCTCTGCAAAAGGAATAAGGATCGTTTACAAATATGACTGAAAGTGCAGTCGAATTGATCAGAAGCTAAAATTACTAGCAGTCTCATGAACTCCGTCATGATCGTGTCAGTCTCGAAAACCTTCTTGACTGGGTCCCAATGGTACCGGGCCCTGGTGACATCACGCTCCTGTGGGACGGTGAACTCCACCAAGGGGTCTGGAATGCCCAGACTTTCGCGTTCCGCGTCCTCCTTGGCCCATATGGACCTCTTCCCTGCGTATCCACGGCTTCCGAGGTGGTGGCACCCCATGTTCCTCTCTTGAAGCCTCTTCATGTACTCCGACTTTTCTTTGGTAGCTTCGGCAACGTGATACGTCTCCAATGTATCTATAATTTTTGATTGCTCCATGCTACTTTATCTACTGTTTTGGACTATATTGGGCTTTATTTTCCACTTTTATATTATTTTTGGGACTAACCTATTAACCGGAGGCCCAGCCCAGAATTGCTGGTTTTGCCTATTTCAGTATTTCGAAGAAACAGAATATCAAACAGAGTCCAAACGGAATGAAACCTTCGGGAACGTGATTTTCTCACCGAACGTGATCCAGGAGACTTGGACCCTACTCCAAGAAGTGCCAGAGGCGGTCACGAGGGTGGAGGGCGTGCCCCCCTGGGCGCGCCCCCCTGCCTCGTGGGCCCCCTGTTGCTTCACCGACGTACTCCTTCCTCCTATATATACCTACGTACCCCCGTCAGATCAAATATGGAGCCAAAAACCTAATTCCACCGCCGCAACTTTCTGTATCCGTGAGATCCCATCTTGGGGCCTGTTCCGGAGCTCTGCCGGAGAGGGCATCTACCACGGAGGGCTTCTACATCAACACCATAGCCTCTCCGATGAAGTGTGAGTAGTTTACTTCAGACCTTCGGGTCCATAGCTAGTAGCTAGATGGCTTCTTCTCTCTTTTTGGATCTCAATACAATGTTCTCCCCCTCTCTTGTGGAGATCTATTCGATGTAATCTTCTTTTTGCGGTGTGTTTGTTGAGACCGATGAATTGTGGGTTTATGATCCAGCTTATCTATGAATAATATTTGATTCTTCTCTGAATTCTTTTATGTATGATTGAGTTATCTTTGCAAGTCTCTTCGAATTATCCGTTTGGTTTGGCCAACTAGATTGGTAGTTCTTGCAATGGGAGAAGTGTTTAGCTTTGGGTTCAATCTTGCGGTGTCCTTACCCAGTGATAGAAAGGGTTGCAAGGCACGTATTGTATTGTTGCCATCGAGGATAACAAGATGGGGTTTTTATCATATTGCATGAATTTATCCCTCTACATCATGTCATCTTGCTTAAGGCGTTACTCTGTTTTTAACTTAATACTCTAGATGCATGCTGGATAGCGGTCGATGAGTGGAGTAATAGTAGTAGATGCAGAATCGTTTCGATCTACTTGTCTCGGACGTGATGCCTATATACATGATCATACCTAGATAATCTCATAATTATTCGCTTTTGTATCAATTGCTCAACAGTAATTTTTTCACCCACCGTAGAATACTTATGCTCTTGAGAGAAGCCACTAGTGAAACCTATGGCCCCCGGGTCTATTCTCATCATATCAATCTCCATTACTTTATTTACTTGCTTTGTTTTTACTTTGCCTTTTACTTTTTACTTTGCATCTCTATATCAAAAATACCAAAAATATTATTTATCATCTCTATCAGATCTCACCCTCGTAAGTGATCGTGAAGGGATTGACAACCCCTAATCGCGTTGGTTGCGAGTAGCTATCATTTTGTGTAGGTACGAGGGACTCGTGCGTGATCTCCTACTGGATTGATACCTTGGTTCTCAAAAACTGAGGGAAATACTTACACTACTTTACTGCATCATCCTCTCCTCTTCGGGGAAATCCAAGGCAGTGCTCAAGAGGTAGCAAGAAGAATTTTTGGCGCCGTTGCCGGGGAGTTTGCGCAAAAGTCAACCATACCAAGTACCCATCACAATCCCTATCTCTCGGATTACATTATTTGCCTCTCGTTTTCCTCTCCCCCACTTCACCCTTGTCATTTTATTCACCCTCTCTTTCCCAATCTCCTCCTCTCTTTCTCTTTCGCCTTTTTCGTGTTTGCCTTTGCTTGTGTGTTGGATTACTTGTTGCCATAGCACAAGATAATACCAAATTGTGTGATTTCTCGAATACCAATAATAATGATTTCCTTAGTACTCCGATTGCTCCTCTTAATAATGATGAATCTTGTGAAATCAATACCGCTTTGCTGAATCTTGTTATGAAAGATCAATTCGCCGGCCTTCCTAGTGAAGATGCCGCTACTCATCTAAACAATTTTGTTGATTTGTGTGATATGCAAAAGAAGAAAGATACGGATAACAATATTCTCAAATTAAAGTTATTTCCGTTTTCACTTAGAGATCGTGCTAAAATTTGGTTTTCGTCTTTGCCTAAAAATAGTATTGATTCTTGGAACAAGTGCAAAGATGCTTTTATCTCTAAGTATTTTCCTCCCGCTAAGATCATCACTCTTAGGAACGATATTATGAATTTTAAACAACTTGATCATGAGCATGTTGCCCAATCTTGGGAAAGAATGAAATTGATGCTTCGCAATTGCCCTACTCATGGTTTGAATTTATGGATGATCATACAAAAATTTTATGCTGGATTAAATTTTGCTTCTAGAAATCTTTTAGATTCGGCCGCGGGAGGCACGTTTATGGAAATTACGTTAGGATATGCTACAAAATTGCTTGACAATATTATGGCTAATTATTCTCAATGGCATACCGAAAGATCTTCTAGTAAAAAGGTGCATGCTATAGAAGAAATCAATGTTTTGAGTGACAAGATGGATGAACTTATGAAGATGTTTGCTACTAAAAATACTTCTCTTGATCCCAATGATATGCCTTTATCTACTTTGATTGAGAATAATAATGAATCTATGGATGTGAATTTTGTTGGTAGGAATAGTTTTGGAAATAATGCGTATAGAGGGAATTTTAATCCTAGGCCTTATCCTAGCAATCCTTCTAATAATTATGGAAATTCCTACAACAACTCTTATGGAAATTTTAATAAGATGCCCTCTGAATTTGAGAGTAGTGTTAAAGAGTTTATGAATTCACAAAAGAATTTTAATGCTTTGCTTGAAGAGAAATTGCTTAAAGTTGATGATTTGGCTAGGAACGTTGATAGAATTTCTCTTGAAATTGATTCTTTAAAGCTTAGATCTATTCCTCCTAAGCATGATATCAATGAGTCTCTCAAAGCTATGAGAATTTCCATTGATGAGTGCAAGGAAAGAACCGCTAGGATGCGTGCTTCCAAAGATGCCTTTATTAAAGCGTGTTCTTCCGATTCCTATGAAAATCGAGATGAAGATCTAAAAGTTATTGATGTGTCCCCTATTAAATCTTTGTTTTGCAATATGAATCTTGATGAAACTGAATATGATCTTCCTTTACCTAGAAGGTGTTCTAAGAATTCGGAGTTTCTAGATCTTGATGATGAAATTGATGAAAGTGGGATTGAAAGAAATAAAAATCTTGATGTTGCTAAACCCACTATTTTGGATCTCAAGGAATTTAATTATGAAAATTGCTCTTTGATTGGTTGTATTTCCTTGTTGCAATCCGTGCTAGATTCTCCTCATGCTTATAGTCAAAATAAGGCCTTTACCGAACACATTGTTGATGCTTGATGCAATCTTATGAAGAAAAACTTGAGTTGAAAGTTTCTATCCCTAGAAAACTCTATGATGAGTGGGAACCTACTATCAAAATTAAAATTAAAGATTATGAGTTTCATGCCTTGTGTGATTTGGGTGCTAGTGTCTCCACTATTCCCAAAACTTTGTGTGATTTGCTAGATTTCCGTGACTTTGAAGATTGCTCTCTAAACTTGCATCTTGCGGATTCCACTATTAAAAAGCCTATGGGAAGAATTAATGATGTTCTTATTGTTGCAAATAGGAATTATGTGCCCGTAGATTTTATCGTTCTTGATATAGATTGCAATCCTTCATGTCCTATTATTCTTGGTAGACCTTTCCTTAGAACGATTGGTGCGATTATTGATATGAAGGAAGGGAATATTAGATTCCAATTTCCCTTGAGAAAGGGTATGGAACACTTCCCTAGAAAGAAAATAAAATTACCATATGAATCTATCATGAGAGCCACTTATGGATTGCCTACCAAAGATGGCAAAACTTAGATCTATCTTCGCTTTTATGCCTAGCTAGGGGCGTTAAACGATAGCGCTTGTTGGGAGGCAACCCAATTTTATTTTGTGTTTTTTGTTTTTGCTTCTGTTTAGAAATAAATAATCCATCTACTTTCTGTTTAGATGTGGTTTTATCTTTTAATTAGTGTTTGTGCCAAGTAGAACCTATAGAATAAGCTATGATGATAGTTGAATTGATTCTGGTGAAAAACAGAAACTTTGTGCTCACGAGAAAAAATTCAGTAAATCACAGAAACGTGCTTTTGCATTGATTCTTTTTGATGCTGATCAATAAACAAATTTCCAGTACGTACTATTTTGGTAGAATTTTTAGATTTCCAGAAGTTTGCGTTAGTTACAGATTGCTACAGACTGTTCTGTTTTTGACAGATTCTGTTTTTCGTGTGTTGTTTGCTTATTTCAATGCATCTATGGCTAATAAATTAGTTTATAAACCATAAGGAAGTTGGAATACAGTAGGTTTAACACCAATATAAATAAAGAATGAGTTCATTACAGTACCTTAAAGTAGTCTTTTGTTTTCTTTCACTAACGGAGCTCACGAGATTTCTATTGAGTTTTGTGTTGTGAAGTTTTCAAGTTTTGGGTGAATTCTTTTGATGGATTATGGAACAAAGAGTGGCAAGAGCCTAAGATTGGGGATGCCCATGGCACCCCCAAGATAATTCAAGTACACCAAAAAGTCAAAGCTTGGGGATGCCCCGGAAGGCATCCCCTCTTTCGTCTACTTCCATCGGTAATTTACTTGGAGCTATATTTTTATTCACCACATGATATGTGTTTTGCTTGGAGCGTCTTGTATTATTTGCGTCTTTGCTTGTTAGTTTACAAAAATCATCCTTGCTGTACACACCTTTTGAGAGATTCATACATGATTAGAATTTGCTAGAATACTCTATGTGCTTCACTTATATCTTTTGAGCTTGATAGTTTTGCTCATAGTGCTTCACTTAAACCTTTTTGAGCATAATAATTTTTGCTCTAGTGCTTCACTTAGATCTTTTAGAGCACGGTGATGGATTTGTTTTAAAGAAACTATTGATCTCTCATGCTTCACTTAGATTATTTTGAGAGTCGTTAATAGCATGGTAATTTGCTTAATGTTAATATACTTGGTATTCAAGATATGTGAAACTTTCTTTTGAGTGAATTGAATACTAAGATAAGTTTGATGCTTGATAATTGTTTTGAGATATGGAGGTGATAATATCAAAGTCGTGCTAGTTGGGTGATTATGAATTTGAGAAATGCTTGTGTTGAAGTTAGCAAGTCCCGTAGCATGCACGTATGGTTAAAGTTGTGTAACAAATTTGAAACATGAAGTGTACCTGGCTTGTGCATCCTTATGAGTGGCGCTCGGGGACGAGCGATGGTCTTTTCCTACCAATCTATCCCCCTAGGAGCATGCGCGTAGTACTTGATTTTTGATGACTTCTAAATCTTTGCAATAAGTATATGAATTCTTTTGACTAATGTTGAGTCCATGGATTATACGCACTCTCACCTTTCCGCCTTTGCTAGCCTCTTCGGTACCGTGCATTGCCCTTTCTCACCTTGAGAGTTGGCGCAAACTTCACCGGTGCATCCAAACCCCGTGATACGATACGCTCTATCACACATAAACCTCCTTATATCTTCCTCAAAACAGCCACCATACCTACCTATTATGGCATTTCCATAGCCATTCCCAGATATATTGCCATGCAACTTCCACCATCATCATCATGACATACATTACTTTTGTCATATTGCCATTGCATGATCATGTAGTTGACATTGTATTTGTGGCAAGGCCACCATTGCATTATTTTTCATACATGTCACTCTTGATTCATTGCACCATCCCGGTACACCGTCGGAGGCATTCATATAGAGTCATATCTTGTTCTAAGTTTCGAGTTGTAATCCTTATTTTGTAATCAATAAAAGTGTGATGATCATCATTATTAAAGCATTGCCCAAAAAAAAGAAAGGCCAAAAGAAAAAAAGAAAGGCCCAAAAAAAAAGAAAAAAGGGCAATGCTACTATCTCTTTTTCCACACTTGTGCTTCAAAGTAGCACCTTGTTCTTCATGTAGTGAGTCTCATATATTGTGCTTCAAAGTAGCACCTTGTTCTTCATGTAGTGAGTCTCATAAGTTGTTTTTTATACTAGTGGGAATCTTTCATTATAGAACTTGGCTTGTATATTCCTACGATGGGCTTCCTCAAATGCCCTAGGTCTTCATGAGCAAGCGAGTTGGATGCACACCCACTAGTTTTCTTTTGTTGAGCATTCATAGCTCTAGTGCATCCGTTGCATGGCAATCCCTACTCCTCATGTTGACATCAATTGATGGGCATCTCCATAGCCCGTTGATTATCCTCGTCAATGTGAGACTTTCTCCTTTTTTGTCTTCTCCACACAATCCCCATCATCATATTCTATTCCACCCATAGTGCTATATCCATGGCTCACGCTCATGTATTGCGTGAAGGTTGAAAAAGTTTGAGATTATTTAAGTATGAAACAATTGCTTGGCTTGTCATCGGGGGTATAGAAGTCGGGAACATCTTTGTGTGACGAAAATGAAGCATAGCCTAACAATATGATTTTGTAGGGATGAACTTTCTTTTGCCATGCTATTTTGAGAAGACATGGTTGCTTTGATTAGTATGCTTGAAGTATTATTATTTTTGTGTCAATATGATCTTTTGTCTTGAATCTTTCGGATCTGAATATTCATATCACAATCAAGAAGATTTACATTGAAATTATGCCAAAGTATCACTCCGCATCAAAAATTCTTTTTTATCATTTACCTACTCGAGGACGAGCAGGAATTAAGCTTGGGGATGCTTGATACGTCTCCAACGTATCTATAATTTTTGATTGCTCCATGCTACTTTATCTACTGTTTTGGACTATATTGGGCTTTATTTTCCACTTTTATATTATTTTTGGGACTAACCTATTAACCGGACGCCCAGCCCAGAATTGATGTTTTTTGCCTATTTCAGTATTTCGAAGAAACATAATATCGAACGGAGTCCAAACGGAATGAAACCTTCGGGAACGTGATTTTCTCACCGAACGTGATCCAGGAGACTTGGACCCTACTCCAAGAAGTGCCAGAGGCGGTCACGAGGGTGGAGGGCGCCCCCCCCCCCTGGGCGCGCCCCCCTGCCTCGTGGGCCCCCTGTTGCTTCACCGACGTACTCCTTCCTCCTATATATACCTACGTACCCCCGTCAAATCAAATACGGAGCCAAAAACCTAATTCCACTGCCGCAACTTTCTGTATCTGCGAGATCCCATCTTGGGGCCTGTTACGGAGCTCCGCTGGAGAGGGCTTCTACATCAACACCATAGCCTCTCCGATGAAGTGTGAGTAGTTTACTTCAGACCTTCGGGTCCATAGCTAGTAGCTAGATGGCTTCTTCTCTCTTTTTGGATCTCAATACAATGTTCTCCCCCTCTCTTGTGGAGATCTATTCGATGTAATCTTCTTTTTGCGGTGTGTTTGTTGAGACCGATGAATTGTGGGTTTATGATCCAGCTTATCTATGAATAATGTTTGATTCTTCTCTGAATTCTTTTATGTATGATTGAGTTATCTTTGCAAGTCTCTTCGAATTATCCATTTGGTTTGGCCAACTAGATTGGTAGTTCTTGCAATGGGAGAAGTGTTTAGCTTTGGGTTCAATCTTGCGGTGTCCTTACCCAGTGACAGAAAGGGTTGCAAGGCACGTATTGTATTGTTGCCATCGAGGACAACAAGATGGTTTTTTTATCATATTGCATGAATTTATCCCTCTACATCATGTCATCTTGCTTAAGGTGTCACTCTGTTTTTAACTTAATACTCTAGATGCATGTTGGGTGGAGTAATAGTAGTAGATGCAGAATCGTTTCGATCTACTTGTCTCAGACGTGATGCCTATATACATGACCATACCTAGATAATCTCATAATTATTCGCTTTTCTATCAACTGCTCAACAGTAATTTGTTCACCCACCGTAGAATACTTATGCTCTTGAGAGAAGCCACTAGTGAAACCTATGGCCCCGGGTCTATTCTCATCATATCAATCTCCCTTACTTTATTTACTTGCTTTGTTTTTACTTTGCCTTTTACTTTTTACTTTGATCTTTATATCAAAAATACCAAAAATATTATTTATCATCTCTATCAGATCTCACCCTCGTAAGTGACCGTGAAGGAATTGACAACCCCTAATCGCGTTGGTTGCGAGTAGCTATCGTTTTGTGTAGGTACGAGGGACTCGTGCGTGATCTCCTACTGGATTGATACCTTGGTTCTCAAAAACTGAGGGAAATACTTACGCTACTTTACTGCATCATCCTCTCCTCTTTGGGGAAATCCAACGCAGTGCTCAAGAGGTAGCACAACGCAAGCCGCCTTGAATATTTCAAGCCGCTCTTCCATAATTGTTGGATTATCCTTTACAATCTTGGAGTAGCGTTCCTTTTTGTCGATGATCCTTGCTTTCACCCTTACTTTCCAGGCGGAAAATGCGCCGCTAAAATTGCCCATGGCGTGTTTGTTTATCTTCTTCATTGCCGGATCTTTATGTGGATCAGTATATTTGGTTTCATCTCAGCTCAGGAACAAGAATACCTGGTGCAGCTTAGTTAGGAGGGACTCCTTCATATCTGGTATCTTCGTTAGTTTCTCGTCATTGATGGTGGCGGTTGCCTGTAGGATGCAGCCTATTTGATTGTCGTAGCATGTGGGCCCTTCTGTGGGCTCTTTTGGCTCAAAATTGCCGTTGTCCACCTCCGTGACCACCAGTCTAGTAGTGATGAGCTGGTTTGGCGCCGTTGCCTCTTTGGTTTCGGTTCTATATAGGCTTCACTGGTCTCGGTGTCGTGGTTCTAAGTCTGATAGTAGTGTAGGGGGGTACTAAGGAGAGGCAAGATCCTAGCTATGGAGTAGTTGTGCACACAAGTGTTTTAGGAGTTCAGGACCTTCTCGGAGGAAGTAACAGCCCTACGTCTCGGTGCCCGGAGGTGGTCGGCTGGATTATATGTGTGAGAGTTACAGGGGTGCGAACCCTTCTGCCAGTGGAGGGGGTGGCTTATATAGAGGATGCCAAGACCCCAGCCAGCCCACGTAGCGGAGGGTTTAAAGTACATTAAGGTCAGGCGTTACTGGTAACGCCTTACATAAAGTGTCATCATGACCATAAAGACTACTTAATTACAGACCATTTGGATACAGAGTAGATCTTGAACTCCTGGTGGTCGAGTGAGTCTTCATGGTCGAGTGTCTTCAGGTTCGTCGAGTGTCTTCCAGTCCGTCGAGTGAAGTCCCTCTTGGTCGACTAGAAGACGACTTCTTCTAAAGATGTCCTCGGGGAGGGTATCTTGGACAGGTCCATGACCCTACCCTAGGTACATGACTTCATCATTAGCCCCCGAATGGATCGAGGTTTGAGTGAGGAAGGAGTTGGCAATCTTTCCGACCTGTTTTCTGGTGCTGTAAATGTGTTTTGCTCTGGATTAATGACTTTCAAGTGAGGATGTCAACTTTCTTTCAGTCGCCTTGATCCATTCTTTATATCTGTCGAGTGAACTTCATGAACTTGGAGATTTCCGAGCGACGGATCACAGGAGATCTTCCGTCTGACCAGTTGTCCTGCGGTTAGCGGATTTAATGGGATCCGAATTTTGGGAAGCGTGTGAAGCAGAGAAGACCGCGGTACTCGGATGGGATAAGGCAGAGACGCCTCGATTCCCGCGCCGCCTTTTTCGCCATGTATCGCTCGCGCGACTGTTTCGGGATTTGACAGGATTGCCCGGGCCTACCTGTCAGCCACTCGGAAGCGACTCCATATAAGGAACCGAGCAGAGGTTTTTGAACAGTGCTCCCTCATTTTCCCCTCCCCCGTCTCCAGATTCATCTGCTGCACTCGCCAACTGCTCAGCGCCGCTGCTCCGTTCCAGCCTCGTCGGCGACAATGGTGAAGGAGAGGACGGCGGCTTTGGAGCGGGCGAAGAAGGCGACGGCGAAGGCGAAGGGGAGAGTGACCAGTCGGGGCGGATCCTCGTCGCGGTCCGCAGGGTTGGATCCAGGGTGATTGGATCCGCTCGACCATCACCCAGAAGGATCTCGACGACCTGGCCAGCGAAGGCCTGATCGTGCACGGGGCGGCGAGGCTTCCGGGGACGGAGTGGCAGCCGCAGCCTCAAGAGGGTGAGTGTGTCCTCTTAGCGACTCATGTCGATCGTGGGTTCTCTCTGCCGCCGCACCTTTTCTTCGAGGGTTTCTGAACTTCTTCGGGGCTTAGCTCCACCACTTCACACCCAATTCCATTGCCTATCTCGCCGCTTTCGTATCTTTGTGCGAAAACTTCTTTGGTTGTCGGCCGCACTGGGGCCTTTTCAAACACATATTCACTTGTCGCTCTCAGACGGTGAAAAAGGCTAACCCAAATGACGAGAGAACTCAGGTAATCCAGATGTGCGGGGGTCTTGGGATCCAGATGAGGAGTAAGAGTGCTTTTCCAGCTATGACCCTTCCTGAGTCAGTTAGAGGGTGGCAGTCAACCTGGTTCTATTGCCAAGACCAGCCGACGCCAGGGCAGTCGACTGGGCTCCCTCCCTTCTCCATGAGTCGAGTGAATAAGCCGTCCTCTTTGAAAGTAGTTCCGGAGGAGAAGGCTCAGGTAAAAATGTTGATGGAGCGCGTAGTCCAACTCATTCGCGACGGTGTGACTGGCATGGATCTTCTGGAGGTTTTCCTTCGATGGTGCATCCAACCACTCCAATACCGGGGCCACCCGATGTGGTTGTACTCTGGTACTGAAGACACCACTCGGGTCCACCCAGAGGAGGTTGACGATGCCACACTGGAGAGGTGGATGACTACCATCACAGGGAACAAGGATAAC
The DNA here is from genome assembly GCF_018294505.1 of Triticum aestivum. NCBI lineage: Eukaryota > Viridiplantae > Streptophyta > Magnoliopsida > Poales > Poaceae > Triticum > Triticum aestivum. The sequence goes on along the minus strand of NC_057801.1, from coordinate 29,529,752 downwards.
CCTCGTGGGGCCAGGAGGATCCCGCCACTCGACCAGTCTTATGATCCAGACAAGGTATGACCACTTATCTCCGACTGTAATCATGTTTCGTCCATTCTGTTTTTGCTGCAGATCAGTAGATCGACTCTTGTCTTATTTGTTGTCCTTCAGGCTACCACTGAGTTGTATTCGATGCCCAACGGGGCGCAAGCACAGACCGAGGAGGAGGAAGGAAGTGGAGGTGAAAGCCAGGAGGAGTGGGAATCGGATGGCGATGAGGGTGATGAAGATGCAGGCTCCGATGAGGAGGAGGAGGAGGAGGAAGAGGAGGAGGAAGTTGCGCCTCCTCGTTCTGAAAGAAGGTCCAAGCTTGCCCATGATCCTGCGGTCGAGCGCGGTAAGGGGGCCGCGCCTGTTGCGCAATCGACCAAGCGTCCTCGGATGACCTCTCCGGCGCCGACTGAGAAAGCGCCGAAGCAATCTCAAGTGGTGCCGCCGAGGCTGACGAAGGCTTTGCCGAAGATGAAGATGGTGATTCCCACTATTTCTGGGTAATGACATAACTTGTGTCCTCTTGTTTCTCATGGATTTATTCTTGGTCGATTCGTTAGCTGATCGACTGATTTCTGAAACTGCAGTGCTGCTACTTCTGATACCTCAGCCAAACCTGACGACCAAGAAATGGAGGATGCCGTCACTTCCAACCCTGGTATGACCTTTGAAGTTTCGTTTTCAGTCGGTGGAATCTTCGTTTTTAACTTTGACTCTTTTCTGCAGCTCCATCTAATATCATCATTGATCTTCCTGATGATGATGAAAACGAGGAACCACTGAGGTAGAGGAGGAATAGGAGAGCGTCTGCTGGCAAGGCAGCTCAGGTCGTATTAGCACCTGAGACGTTAGTTGCGGAGGGGCACAACATCACTCGGCCTACCGTATCCTTTGCGGTGGCGCTGTCGAGTGCTCGCCCTTCGTCGTTGAGTGCTGGTCAGCCTTCACTTTTCTCTACCCACCACGTCCCTGAAGACCAAGCAAGCGCTGCTAAAGAAGCCATATGCCAGGCGAGGGTTATGATGGAGCAAGTGAAGGCGATCCGAGATGCCAGTCAATCAGCTTATGACGCCAGTTCAGCCCTTCAGAGCAATGTTCAGGTTGGTCGATCACTGCCTGTTCTGTTAGGATATGGTATCTAAAAACTTTTCTTTCTGAAAATCTTAGTATCTGCACTCCACCCACTGGGTGTGTCGATTGAGAATCTAGATAGGTGGGGGCACGCTGAGTGCACCCACTGGGTGTAGTCCCCAAGTCTATGGTCGACTGTTGGCAGTGGACCATAGTCTTTATGTCTTGAGTTTTTCTTTTTTCGCATTACTGTCTTCACTCGATCTGGTCGAATGGAATCATAAACCGGTGGGGGCACGCTGAGTGCACCCACTGGGTGTAGTCCCCGAGACTATCGTCGACTGCTGGCAGTCGACTATGGTCTGAAGAACACACCCTCTCTTTCTCTTTTTTGGTCGACTGGTCGACTCTGAGTCTAGCTGATAGAACTAGTGGGGGCACGCTGAGTGCACCCACTGGGTGTAGTCCCCGAGACTACAGTTGAATGTTTAGATTCAGCTGTAGTCTTAGAAATACTATGATTTTTCTCTTAGTCACTCGGAAGTGACCTATTTTTGACATCTGCCGATTGGTTTTTTGCAGAGAGCTTGTGAGCTTGCAGCTCGTCATACTGAATTGGAGAACAAGCATATCCAACTCGAACTTGACCTGAAGCTTGTCCAGGAGAACTTCACGAAGGCGAAGGAGGAGGCAAAAGGTATGTTTGGTGAGAATCTTGACGACTGTCTTTGCTTCTTGTCTGTCCCCAGGTCTGATCTTATTGTGATTTTACAGATAACCTGAGGGATGCTCTGAAGAAGAAGGACCTTGATCTCGCCGAGGTGCAGAAAGCGGCTCCGGACAAGACAAAACTTGCCGAAGAGAAGTTGGCTTCGGTCAACAAACTTGAAGAGGAAAATGCCACTCTGAAAGCTGCTCTCGACGCGGCCAACAAGGAGGTCACCCAACAGAATCGTGAGAAGATAGCCCTGAGTGACAAGGTTGGCAAACTGGCGGGAAAGAAGAATGACTTGGAGGCTTATCTCGGAGGGCTCGCCAAGAAGTTATTCCTCATGCTCGAAGGTAACCCCTTATATCCGACTGGTAATCACTGACTTTGTGGGAACATTAGCTTATCCTTGGACCGTATCCACAGAATTCCGTCGAAACTTTGAAGAAGAGACTAGTCGAGTGGAGACTGGCTTGGACTCCATCAACTCTCTCGTGAAGGATGAAGCTGCCATGAACGTGCTCCGACTCGAGTCTCGCGTTGCTGCTGTTGTTGACTATCTTGCAAGGCTGAAGGTTGCGACGTCACGCATCGACACGGCGCTCTGGCCAGGAGAAGCACTTCAGAACGACCTTGAATCCTTGATAACTCGACTGAACGAAGTCCCAAGTCGAGTGCATGAATGGAAGAAGTCTTCTGCCAGATGCGGTGCCGACGTTGCTCTATCACTGGTCCGTGTTCACTGCAAGGATGCGCGAAAGGACAACCTGGCGGCCCTCAAGGTGGCCAACACCAAGAAGCATGACTTCCGATCCTTCATGGAGACCTTCATCGCCGCTGCCACTCGGATCGCAGATGGAATCGACCTGGACGAGTTTGTTGCGCCTTCCAGCCCTCCGCAGGAGGGGTAAAAACTTCTATGCTTGATGCTTTGAATTTGCCTCGGAATGCCGAGTGATTTTTGTAACCGACAAACTTTAACAGGCTTGATGCCTGAGCGCTTCTGGATCCGTAGGACGCTATCCGAACTTGGTTTGCCGTTGAACATGTTTGTTTCTGATTTTGAACAATCATCATCCTTGGTTCTATGATGCTCTTTTGCAGGTAGGGACGAAGCACAAATTATAATCGACTTGTACTCATCATGTTTAGGCAAGTGCTGGGCTGCAGCTAAGCCTCCGAGTGGGAGGTTTGTTCTCCACTCGATAGGATTTTCGAAACTTAGGCGAGCACTAGGTTGCAGCTAAGCCCCCCGAGTGGGAGGTTTGCTCTCCACTCGGTAGGATTTTAGAAACTTAGGTGAGCACTGGGCTGCAGCTAAGCCCCCGAGTGGGAGGTTTGCTCTCCACTCGGTAGGATTTTAGAAACTTAGGCGAGCACTAGGCTGCAGCTAAGCCCCCGAGTGGGAGGTTTGCTCTCCACTCGGTAGGATTTTAGAAACTTAGGCGAGCACTGGGCTGCAGCTAAGCCCCCGAGTGGGAGGTTTGCTCTCCACTCGGTAGGATTTTAGAAACTTAGGCGAGCACTGGGTTGCAGCTAAGCCCCCGAGTGGGAGGTTTGCTCTCCACTCAGTGGGGTTTCGTGGCATAGCTTTGGAGGAGAAGGTAGCAGTCGACCTGCGCTTCGTCCTCCTTGCGGAGCGCACGTTGTATTTGTGGCGTAGCTTGGAAGGAGAAGGCAGGAGTCGACCTGCGCCTCGTCCTCCTTGCGGAGCGCATGTTGTATTTGTGGCGCAGCTCGGAAGGAGAAGGCAGGAGTCGACCTGCGCCTCATCCTCCTTGCGGAGCGCACGTTGTATTTGTGGCGTAGCTCATAAGGAGAAGGCAGGAGTCGCCCTGTGCCTCGTCCTCCTTGCGGAGCGCATGTTGTATTTGTGGCGTAGCTTGGAAGGAGAAGGCAGGAGTCGACCTGCGCCTCGTCCTCCTTGCGGAGCGCACGTTGTATTTGTGGCGTAGCTCAGAAGGAGAAGGCAGGAGTCGACCTGCGCCTCGTCCTCCTTGCGGAGCGCACGTTGTCTTTTATACTTAGGCGAACACTAGGTTGCAGCTAAGCCCCCGAGTGGAAGGCTGGCTTACCACTCGGTAGGGTCTTCAAAAACTTAGGCGAGCACTGGGCTGCAGCTAAGCCCCCGAGTGGGAGGTTTGTGAAGGAAATATGCCCTGGAGGCAATAATAAAGTTATTATTTATTTCCTCATATCATGATAAATGTTTATTATTCATGCTAGAATTGTATTAACCGGAAACATGATACACGTGTGAATACATAGACAAACATAAAGTCACTAGTATGCCTCTACTTGACTAGCTCATTAATCAAAGATGGTTATGTTTCCTAACCATAGACATGTGTTGTCATTTGATTAATGGGATCACATCATTAGGAGAATGATGTGATTGACATGACCCATTCCGTTAGCCTAGCACTTGATCGTTTAGTATGTTGCTATTGCTTTCTTCATGACTTATACAAAGTTCCTGCAACTATGAGATTGTGCAACTCACGTTTACCGGAAGAACACTTTATGTGCTACGAAACATCACAACGTAACTGGGTGATTATAAAGGTGCTCTACAGGAGTTTCCGAAGGTACATGTTGGGTTGGCATAATTCGAGATTAGGTTTTGTCACTCCGATTGTCGGAGAGGTATCTCTGGGCCCTCTCGGTAATACTCATCACCTAAGCCTTGCAAGCATTGTAACTAATGAGTTGGTTATAAGATGATGTGTTACAGAACGAGTAAAGAGACTTGCCGGTAACGAGATTGAACTAGGTATTGGATACCGACGATCAAATCTCGGGCAAGTAACATACCGATGACAAAGGGAACAACGTATGTTGTTATGCGATTTGACCGATAAAGATCTTCGTAGAATATGTAGGAACCAATATGGGCATCCAGGTTCCGCTATTGGTTATTGACCGAGAATAGTTCTAGGTCATGTCTACATAGTTCTCGAACCCGTAGGATCCGCACGCTTAACGTTCTAATGACAGTTTTATTATGAGTTTACAAGTTTTGATGTACCGAAGTTTGTTCGGAGTCCCGGATGTGATCACGGACATGACGAGGAGTCTCGAAATGGTCGAGACATAAATATTGATATATTGGACGACTATATTCGGACACCGGAAGTGTTCCGGGTGATTTTGGAGAAAACCAGAGTGCCGGAGGGTTACCGGAACCCCCCCCCCCCCCCCCCGGAGAGTTAATGGGCCACATGGGCCTTGGTGGGAAGAGAGAGGGGCGGCCAGGAAGGGCCGCGCGCCCCCTCTCCCTCTGGTCCGAATTAGACTAGGAGGGGGGCGGCGCCCCCCTCTTTCCTTCCCCTCCTCTCCCCCTTCCTTCCTCTCCTAGTAGGAGTAGGAAAGGAGGAGTCCTACTCCTACTAGGAGGAGGACTCCTCCTGGCGCGCCCAACAAGGGCCGGCCGGCCTCCCCCCTCCCTCCTTTATATACGGGGGCAGGGGGCACCCCATAGACACACAAGTTGATCTACGAATCATTCCTTAGCCGTGTGCGGTGCCCCCCTCCACCATATTCCACCTCGGTCATATCGTCACGGAGTTTAGGCGAAGCCCTGCACCGGTAGAACATCATCATCATCACCACGCCGTCGTGCTGACGGAACTCATCCCCGAAGCTTTGCTGGATCGGAGCCCGGGGATCGTCATCGAGCTGAACGTGTGCTGAACTCGGAGGTGCCGTACGTTCGGTGCTTGGATCAGTCGGATCGTGAAGACGTACGACTACATCAACCGCGTTGTCATAACGCTTCCGCTTACGGTCTACGAGGGTACGTGGACGAACACTCTCCCCTCTCGTTGCTATGCATCACCATGATCTTGTGTGTGCGTAGGAAATTTTTTGAAATTACTACGTTCCCCAACAGTGGCATCCGAGCCAGGTTTTATGCGTTGATGTTATATGCACGAGTAGAACACAAGTGAGTTGTGGGCGATACAAGTCATACTGCTTACCAGCATGTCATACTTTGGTTCGGCGGTATTGTGAGATGAAGCGGCCCGGACCGACATTACGCGTCGCTTACGCGAGACTGGTTTCACCGTTGCGAGCATTCGTGCTTAAAGGTGGCTGGCGGGTGTCTGTCTCTCTCACTTTAGCTGAATCGAGTGTGGCTATGCCCAGTCCTTGCGAAGGTTAAAACAGCACCAACTTGACAAACTATCATTGTGGTTTTTATAAGTAGGTAAGAACGGTTCTTGGTAAAAGCCCGTAGCAGCCACGTAAAATTTGCAACAACAAAGTAGAGGACGTCTAACTTGTTTTTGCAGGGCATGTTGTGATGTGATATGGTCAAGACGTGATGCTATATTTTATTGTATGAGATGATCATGTTTTGTAACCGAAGTTATCGGCAACTAGCAGGAGCCATATGGTTGTCGCTTTATTGTATGAAATGCAAACGCCCTGTAATTACTTTACTTTATCACTAAGCGGTAGCGATAGTCGTAGAAGCAATAGTTGGCGAGACAACAACGATGCTACGATGAAGATCAAGGTGTCGCGCCGGTGACGATGGTGATCATGACGGTGCTTTGGAGATGGAGATCACAAGCACAAGATGATGATGGCCATATCATATCACTTATATTGATTGCATGTGATGTTTATCCTTTATGCATCTTATCTTGCTTTGATTGACGGTAGCATTTTAAGATGATCTCTCACTAAAATTATCAAGAAGTGTTCTCCCTGAGTATGCACCGTTGCCAAAGTTCGTCGTGCCCAGACACCACGTGATGATCGGGTGTGATAAGCTCTACGTCCATCTACAACGGGTGCAAGCCAGTTTTGCACACGCAGAATACTCAGGTTAAACTTGACGAGCCTAGCATGTACAGATATGGCCTCGGAACACGGAGACCGAAAGGTCGAGCGTGAATCATATAGTAGATATGATCAACATAGTGATGTTCACCATTGAAAACTACTCCATCTCACGTGATGATCGGTTATGGTTTAGTTGATTTGGATCACGTGATCACTTAGATGACTAGAGAGATGTCTGTCTAAGTGGGAGTTCTTAAGTAATATGATTAATTGAACTTAAATTTATCATGAACTTAGTACCTGATAGTATTTTGCTTGTCTATGTTTGTTTGTAGATAGATGGCTCGTGCTGTTGTTCCGTTGAATTTTAATGCGTTCCTTGAGAAAGCAAAGTTGAAAGATTATGGTAGCAATTACACGGACTGGGTCCGTAACCTAAGGATTATCCTCATTGTTGCACAGAAAAGTTACGTCCTGGAAGCACCGCTAGGTGCCAGGCCTGCTGCTGATGCAACTGACGATGTTAAGAACGTCTGGCAGAGCAAAGCTGATGACTACTCTATAGTTCAGTGTGCCATGCTTTACGGCTTAGAACCGGGTCTTCAACGACGTTTTGAACATCATGGAGCATATGAGATGTTCCAGGAGTTGAAGTTATTTCAAGCAAATGCCCGGATTGAGAGATATGAAGTCTCCAATAAGTTCTACAGCTGCAAGATGGAGGAGAATAGTTCTGTCAGTGAACATATACTCAAAATGTCTGGGTATAATAATCACTTGATTCAACTGGGAGTTAATCTTCCGAATGATAGCATCATTGACAGAATTCTCCAATCATTGCCACCAAGCTACAAGAGCTTTGTGATGAACTATAATATGCAAGGGATGAACAAGACTATTCCCGAGCTCTTCGCAATGCTAAAAGCTGCGGAGGTAGAAATCAAGAAGGAGCATCAAGTGTTGATGGTCAACAAGACCACTAGTTTCAAGAAAAAGGGCAAAGGGAAGAAGAAGGGGAACTTCAAGAAGAACAGCAAGCAAGTTGCTGCTCAAGAGAAGAAACCCAAGTCTGGACCTAAGCCTGAAACTGAGTGCTTCTACTGCAAGCAGACTGGTCACTGGAAGCGGAACTGCCCCAAGTATTTGGCAGATAAGAAGGATGGCAAAGTGAACAAAGGTATATGTGATATACATGTTATTGATGTGTACCTAACTAGAGCTCGTAGTAGCACCTGGGTATTTGATACTGGTTCTGTTGCTAATATTTGCAACTCGAAACAGGGACTACGGAATAAGCGAGCACTGGCCAAGGACGAGGTGACGATGCGCGTGGGAAACAGTTCCAAAGTCGATGTGATCGCGGTCGGCACGCTACCTCTACATCTACCTTCGGGATTAGTTTTAGACCTGAATAATTGTTATTTGGTGCCAGCGTTGAGCATGAACATTATATCTGGATCTTGTTTGATGCGAGACGGTTATTCATTTAAATCAGAGAATAATGGTTGCTCTATTTATATGAGTAATATCTTTTATGGTCATGCACCCTTGAAGAGTGGTCTATTTTTATTAAATCTCGATAGTAGTGATACACATATTCATAGTGTTGAAACCAAAAGATGCAGAGTTAATAATGATAGTGCAACTTATTTGTGGCACTGCCGTTTGGGTCATATCGGTGTAAAGCGCATGAAGAAACTCCATACTGATGGACTTTTGGAATCACTTGATTATGAATCACTTGGTACTTGCGAACCGTGCCTTATGGGCAAGATGACTAAAACGCCGTTCTCCGGAACTATGGAGCGAGCAACTGATTTTTTGGAAATCATACATACTGATGTTTGTGGCCCAATGAATGTTGAGGCTCGCGGCGGGTATCGTTATTTTCTCACCTTCACAGATGATTTGAGCAGATATGGGTATATCTACTTGATGAAACACAAGTCTGAAACATTTGAAAAGTTCAAAGAATTTCAGAGTGAAGTGGAAAATCATCGTAACAAGAAAATAAAGTTTCTACGATCTGATCGTGGAGGAGAATATTTGAGTTATGAGTTTGGCCTACACTTGAAACAATGTGGAATAGTTTCGCAACTCACGCCACCTGGAACACCACAACGAAATGGTGTGTCCGAATGTCGTAATCGTACTTTACTTGATATGGTGCGATCTATGATGTCTCTTACTGATTTACCGCTATCATTTTGGGGTTATGCTTTAGAGATGGCCGCATTCACGTTAAATAGGGCACCATCAAAATCCATTGAAACGACGCCTTATGAACTGTGGTTTGGCAAGAAACCAAAGTTGTCGTTTCTTAAAGTTTGGGGCTGCGATGCTTATGTGAAGAAACTTCAACCAGATAAGCTCGAACCTAAATCGGAGAAATGTGTCTTCATAGGATACCCAAAAGAGACTATTGGGTACACCTTCTATCACAGATCCGAAGGCAAGACATTCGTTGCTAAGAATGGATCCTTTCTAGAGAAGGAGTTTCTCTCGAAAGAAGTGAGTGGGAGGAAAGTAGAACTTGATGAGATAACTGTATCTAGTCCCTTATTGGAAAGTAGTTCATCACGAGAACCAGTTCCTGTGACAACTACACCAATTAGTGAGGAAGCTAATGATAATGATCATGAAACTTCAGATCAAGTTTCTACTGAACCTCGTAGGTCTACCAGAGTAAGATCCGCACCAGAGGGGTACGGTAATCCTATTCTGGAAGTCATGTTACTTGACCATGATGAATCTATGAACTATGAGGAAGCGATGATGAGCTCGGATTCCGCAAAATGGCTAGAAGCCATGAAATCTGAGATGGGATCCATGTATGAAAACAAAGTATGGACTTTGGTTGACTTGCCCGATGATCGGCAAGCCATTGAGAATAAATGGATCTTTAAGAAGAAGACTGACGCTGATGGTAATATAACTGTCTATAAAGCTCGACTTGTTGCAAAAGGTTTTCGACAAGTTCAAGGGGTTGACTACGATGAGACTTTCTCACCCGTAGCGATGCTTAAGTCCGTCCGAATCATGTTAGCTATTGCTGCATTTCATGATTATGAAATTTGGCAAATGGATGTCAAGACTGCATTCTTGAATGGATTTCTAGAAGAAGAGTTGTATATGATGTAGCCGGAAGGTTTTGTTGATCCAAAAGGTGCTGACAAAGTGTGCAAGCTCCAGCATTCCATTTTATGGACTGGTGCAAGCATCTCGGAGTTGGAATAAACGCTTTGATAGTGTGATCAAAGCATATGGTTTTATACAGACTTTTGGAGAAGCCTGTATTTACAAGAAAGTGAGTGGGAGCTCTGTAGCATATTATTAATTGGAAATGATATAGAATTTCTGGATAGCATAAAAGGATACTTGAATAAAAGTTTTTCAATGAAAGACCTCGGTGAAGCTGCTTACATATTGGGCATCAAGATCTATAGAGATAGATCAAGACGCTTAATAGGACTTTCACAAAGCACATACCTTGATAAAATTTTGAAAAAATTCAAAATGGATCAGGCAAAGAAAGGATTCTTGCCTGTGCTACAAGGTGTGAAGTTGAGTCAAACTCAATGCCCGACCATAGCAGAAGATAGAGAGAAAATGAAAAATGTTCCCTATGCTTCAGCCATAGGCTCTATCATGTATGCAATGCTGTGTACCAGACCTGACGTATGCTTAGCAATAAGCTTGGCAGGAAGGTACCAAAGTAATCCAGGAGTGGATCACTGGACAACGGTCAAGAACATCCTGAAATACCTGAAAAGGACTAAGGATATGTTTCTCGTATATGGAGGTGACAAAGAGCTAGTCGTAAACGGTTACGTCGATGCAAGCTTTGACACTGATCCGGACGATTCTAAATCGCAAACCGGATACGTGTTTTTATTAAACGGTGGAGCTGTAAGTTGGTGCAGTTCTAAACAAAGCGTCGTAGCGAGATCTACATGTGAAGCGGAGTACATAGCTGCTTCGAAAGCAGCAAATGAAGGAGTCTGGATAAAGGAGTTCATTTCTGATCAAGGTGTCATACCTAGTGCATCGGGACCAATGAAGATCTTCTGTGACAATACTGGTGCAATTGCCTTGGCAAAGAAATCCAGATTTCACAAGAGGACCAAGCACATCAAGAGACGCTTCAATTCCATTCGGGACCAAGTCCAAGTGGGAGACATAGAGATTTGCAAGATACATACGGATCTGAATGTTGCAGACCCGTTGACTAAGCCTCTCTCATGAGCAAAACATGATCAGCACCAAGACTCCATGGGTGTTAGAATCATTACTATGTAATCTAGATTATTGACTCTAGTGCAAGTGGGATACTGAAGGAAATATGCCCTAGAGGCAATAATAAAGTTATTATTTATTTCCTCATATCATGATAAATGTTTATTATTCATGCTAGAATTGTATTAACCGGAAACATGATACACGTGTGAATACATAGACAAACATAAAGTCACTAGTATGCCTCTACTTGACTAGCTCATTAATCAAAGATGGTTATGTTTCCTAACCATAGACATGTGTTGTCATTTGATTAATGGGATCACATCATTAGGAGAATGATGTGATTGACATGACCCATTCTGTTAGCCTAGCACTTGATCGTTTAGTATGTTGCTATTGCTTTCTTCATGACTTATACAAAGTTCCTGCAACTATGAGATTGTGCAACTCACGTTTACCGGAAGAACACTTTGTGTGCTACCAAACGTCACAACGTAACTGGGTGATTATAAAGGTGCTCTACAGGTGTTTCTGAAGGTACATGTTGGGTTGGCATAATTCGAGATTAGGTTTTGTCACTCCGATTGTCGGAGAGGTATCTCTGGGCCCTCTCGGTAATACTCATCACCTAAGCCTTGCAAGCATTGTAACTAATGAGTTAGTTATAAGATGATGTGTTACAGAACGAGTAAAGAGACTTGTCGGTAACGAGATTGAACTAGGTATTGGATACCGACGATCAAATCTCGGGCAAGTAACATACCGATGACAAAGGGAACAACGTATGTTGTTATGCGGTTTGACCGATAAAGATCTTCGTAGAATATGTAGGAACCAATATGGGCATCCAGGTTCCGCTATTGGTTATTGACCGAGAATAGTTCTAGGTCATGTCTACATAGTTCTTGAACCCGTAGGGTCCGCACGCTTAACGTTACGATGACAGTTTTATTATGAGTTTACAAGTTTTCATGTACCGAAGTTTGTTCGGAGTCCCGGATGTGATCATGGACATGACGAGGAGTCTCGAAATGGTCGAGACATAAAGATTGATATATTGGACGACTATATTCGGACACCAGAAGTGTTCCGGGTGATTTCGGAGAAAACCGGAGTGCCGGAGGGTTACCGGAACCCCCCCCCCCCCGGAGAGTTAATGGGCCACATGGGCCTTGGTGGGAAGAGAGAGGGGCGGCCAGGAAGGGCCGCGCGCCCCCTCTCCCTCTGGTCTGAATTGGACTAGGAGGGGGGGCGCCCCCCTCGTTCCTTCCCCTCCTCTCCCCCTTCCTTCCCCTCCTAGTAGGAGTAGGAAAGGAGGAGTCCTACTCCTACTAGGAGGAGGACTCCTCCTCCTGGCGCGCCCAATAAGGGCCGGCCGGCCTCCCCCCTCCCTCCTTTATATACGGGGGCAGGGGGCACCCCATAGACACACAAGTTGATCTACGGATCGTTCCTTAGCCGTGTGCGGTGCCCCCCTCCACCATATTCCACCTTGGTCATATCGTCGCAGAGTTTAGGCGAAGCCCTGCGCCGGTAGAACATCATCATTGTCACCACGCCGTCGTGCTGACGGAACTCTTCCCCGAAGCTTTGCTGGATCGGAGCCTGGGGATCGTCATCGAGCTGAACGTGTGCTGAACTCGGAGGTGCCATACGTTCGGTGCTTGGATCGGTCGGATCGTGAAGACGTACGACTACATCAACCGCGTTGTCATAACGCTTCCGCTTACGGTCTACGAGGGTACGTGGACGAACACTCTCCCCTCTCGTTGCTATGCATCACCATGATCTTGCGTGTGCGTAGGAAATTTATTGAAATTACTACGTTCCCCAACAGTTTGCTCTCCACTCGGTAGGATTTTGTTTTAACTTAGGCGAGTACTTGGACTGCAGCTAAGCCTCCGAGTGGAAGGCTGGCTTACCACTCGGTAGGTTTTTGTTTAAACTTATGCAAAACGGATTCGCAGCTAAGCCTCCGAGTGGAAGGCTGGCTTTCTACTCGGTAGGATTTTGTTTAAACTTAGGCGAAAAGGATTCGCAGCTAAGCCTCCGAGTGGAAGGCTGGCTTACCACTCGGTAGGATTTTTTTACAAACTTAGGCGAAACGGATTCGCAACTAAGCCACCCACTGGGGGACTGATTTATGTGAACAAAAGTAATAACAATCAATGGGGAAAATTATGAAACTCTTGTCTTTGATAAATAAACTACAGAAGTACTTTTATTACAACTCATCCGAGTGAATACTTAAGTATAAAAGGGGCGGAGCAGATCCGCATTCCAAGCTCGTGGCTCGTCAATCTAGCGATCGATGTTGTAAAGACGGTATGCTCCATTGTGGAGAACCTTGGTAACAATGAAGGGGCCTTCCCAAGTAGGGGCGAGTTTGTGCGGCTTCTGTTGGTCCACTTGGAGGACCAAATCTCCTTCTTGGAAGGCTTGGCTCTTCATGTTTCTGGCGTAGAATCGACGCAAGTCTTGCTGATAGATGGTCGATCAGATCATGGCCATCTCCCTTTCCTCTTCTAGGAGGTCAACTGCATCCTGCCGGGCTAGTTCTGCTTCGGCTTCAGAGTAGAGTTCGACTCGCGGCGCATTGTGAAGCAGGTCACTCGGCAGAACCGCTTCAGCTCCGTAGACCAGAAAGAACGGAGTCCTCCCGGTCGACCGATTTGGAGTAGTCCTCAATCCCCAAAGGACTGATGGAAGTTCGCCGACCCACGCCCCTGCTGCGTGCTTGAGGTCGCGCATCAACCGGGGTTTCAGTCCTTTGAGAATCAGGTCGTTTGCTCTTTCTGCTTGTCCATTCGACTGAGGGTGGGTGACTGAAGCGTAGTCGACTCGTGTGCCTTGGGAAGTGCAGAAAGCTTTGAATTGATCGGAGTCGAAGTTTGACCCATTATCAGTGATAACGCTATGCGGTACTCCATATCTGAATATTAATTCTCTGATGAAGCTGATGGCAGTGCCCGCATCAAGATTTTTAATGGGCTTGGCCTCGATCCACTTGGTGAACTTGTCGACTGCCACCAGTACATGGGTGAAGCCGCTCCTGCCGGTTCTCAGCGGTCCAACCATATCTAAACCCCAAACAGCGAAAGGCTAGACGATCGAGATGGTCTTTAAGGCTGAGGAGGTTTTGTGTGACATGTTGGAGTAGAACTGACATCCTTCACACTTGTCGACTATCTCTTTCGCCATTTCATTTGCTCTGGGCCAGTAAAAACCCGCTCGGTATGCTTTAGCCACGATGGTCCGAGAGGACGCATGATGGCCATAGGTCCCCGAGTGGATGTCGTTGAGAATCATTCGACCTTTTTCCGGTGTTATGCATTTCTGGCTGACTCCAGTCATACTTTCTCTGTACAACTGTCCCTTCATGACAGTAAAGGCTTTGGATCGACGGACGATCTCCCGAGCCTCTTCTTCATTCTCTGGGAGCTCTTTCCTTAGAATATAGGCAATATAGGGCACTGTCCAGTCGGGAGTGACAACCAGAACTTCCATGATTAAGTCGACCACAGCTGGGACCTCGACTTCAGTCGGATCTGTGGCGCTTTTGGGCTGCGGGGCTTCCTCAGTGAAAGGATCTTCTTGACTGACGGCGTGTGAACATGCTCCAAAAACACGCCACTCGGGATGGCTTCTCTTTTGGAACCTATCTTCGCCAAGTCATCGGCTGCTTGATTTTTCAGTCGGGGAACGTGATGGAGATATAATCCCTCAAATTTCTTTTCCAGCTTTCTGACTGCATTGCAGTAAGTAGTCATGGCTGGGCTTCTGACGTCCCACTCCTTCATCACTTGGTTAACCACCAAATCCGAGTCACCGTAGACCATGAGGCGACGGACACCGAGTGAAATGGCCATACGCAACCCATACAAGAGTGCTTCGTATTCTGCTTCATTGTTGGAGGAGTCAAAGTGAATCTGGAGTACATATCTGAGCTTATCTCCTCGGGGGGACACCAACACTACCCCGGCACCGGAACCATTTAGCATTTTAGAGCCATCAAAGAACATAGTCTAGTGCTCCGAGTGAACTTGAGTCGGTAACTGTTGTTCAGTCCACTCGGCGAGGAAATCTGCTATTGCTTGGGACTTGATAGCTTTCTTTGCCTCAAATCTGATATCCAGGGGAAGGAGTTCAATCGCCCATTTTTCCACTCGACCAGTTGCATCTCTGTTGTGTAGAATCTCTGATAAGGGGGCGTCGCTGACGACTGTGATGATATGGTCAGAGAAGTAATGAGCAACTTTCTTCGTGGTCATATAAATCCCATATACAAGCTTCTGATAATGAGGGTATCATTGCTTTGATGGGGTCAGGACTTCGGAAATGTAATATACTGGGCGCTGAACTTTGAAGGCTTTCCCTTCTTCTTCCCACTCGACCGTAAGTACAGTACTGACGACTTGTCCTGTGGCTGCAATGTAAAGCAGCAAAGGCTCTTTGCTGATCGGGGCAGCAAGCACCGGCTGGGTGGAAAGCAGAGTTTTTAACTCTGCAAATGCTGCGTCAGCTTCAGGAGTCCACTCGAACTTGTCTGACTTCTTCATCAGTCGGTAAAGAGGCAATGCCTTCTCACCGAGACGAGAGATGAATCGACTTAAAGCGGCCAAGCAACCAGTAAGCTTCTGAACATCGTGCACATGCACAGGTCATTTCATTCGGAGTATAGTGCCCACTTTCTCTGGGTTTGCATCGATTCCTCGTTCGGAAACGAGAAAACCGAGTAACTTTCCACCAGGAACTCTGAATGTGCACTTGGATGGGTTAAGCTTGATATCATACCTCCTGAGGTTGGCAAATGTTTCAGCGAGGTCAGTCAGCAGGTCGGAACCTTTCCGTGACTTGACCACAATGTCATCCATGTATGCTTCCACATTTCGACTGATCTGAGTGAGCAAACACTTATGAATCATCCTCATAAACGTGGCTCCGGCATTCTTGAGGCCGGATGGCATGGTGACATAACAGAAGCACCCGAATGGGGTGATGAAAGTTGTTTTTATCTCATCGGGTCCAAACAGACGGATCTGATGGTATCCGAAATAAGCGTCTAAGAAAGACAGTCGCTCACATCCCACAGTCAAGTCGACTATTTGGTCGATGCGGGGAAGAGGAAAATGATCTTTCGGGCAGGCCCAATTGATATGCTTAAAATCAATGCACATGCGAAGCGAATTGTCCTTTTTGGGGGCCATGACGACATTGGCGAGCCACTCGGAGTGGTAAATCTCTCGGATAAACTCTGCTGCTAGGAGCCAAGCCACCTCTTCGCCAATAGCCTTCCTTTTCTGGACGGCAGACCATCGCAGATGTTCCTTCACAGGTTTTGCCTTTGAATCGACTCGCAGACGATGCTCAGCCAGTCCCCTGGGCACACCTGGCATGTGAGAAGGTTTCCATGCGAAGATGTCCCAGTTCTCACAGAGGAACTGGATGAGCACTTCTTCCTATTTGGGATCGAGTGTTGTGGAGATATGATTCGGAGCGGCGTTGGGGTCGGTCGGGTGGATATGAACTGGTTTTGTCTCACCGGACGACTGGAATGCTGATTCCGTAGCAGGCTTCTTGGCTCGCAACAAATCACTCGGGTCTGCATTCCTCTGATGTTCCTGCCACTCTTCTGCCACCATCTGAGCATCGGCGATCTTTGAGCCTTTCTGGAAGCACTCTTCTGCCTTCTTGTGATTACCAGTAACAGTGATCACGCCTTTAGGACCTGGCATCTTCAATTTGAGATACACGTAACATGGTCGAGCCATAAAACGTGCATAAGCCGGCCTGCCCAAAATAGCGTGATAGGCACTCTGGAAATCTACAACCTCAAATGTCAGCTTCTCTTTGCGGAAGTTCTTGGAATCACCAAAAACCACATCAAGAGCAATCTGGCCGAGTGACGCGGCCTTCTTGCCAGGAATGACTCCATAGAAACTCATGTTGCTCGTGCTGAGTCTGGACATCGGAATGCCCATCCCTTGCAGCGTCTCAGCGTACAGTATGTTCAAACTACTGCCGCCATCCATCAATACTTTAGTCAGTCAAGTGCCCTCAACGACTGGGTTGACCACCAGAGCTTGCCTCCCAGGGGTGGCTATGTGCGTTGGGTGATCAGACTGGTCGAATGTAATGGCGGTTTGAGACCACTTCAGATAATTGGGTGTTGCCAGAGCAGCCATATTCACCTCTCGGTTTATAACTTTCAGTCGGTTTTTGCTCTCAACATCGGCAAAAATCATCAGGGTGGAATTGACCTGCGGATACTCCTCGTCACTGTCCTCCTTGTCCTCGACTTTGTCCGACTCTTTTTCCTTGTCCTTGTGCTGCTTCCCTTGAAACTGCTGTATCAGGAGTCGACACTGCCGAGTGGTATGCTTCGGGTAAATGAAGTTACCCTCCTCATCTTTCTTCGTGTGGATGTGACACGGTAAATCCATCACGTCGTTTCCTTCCTTATCCTTTACTTTTTTGGGGTTCCAAGGCCCCTTGGGCTTTCCTTTAAACTTCCCTTGAGTCACGGCCAAGGGGAGCAGCTGGCTCAGCTTTCCGCTTCTGCTTCCGACTGGAGTTTCCTCCTTCGGTTTCCTGGGCGACTGACTTGTGCTTGCCACTCCGGAGCCGATCCTCTTCCTCACCATTGGCATATTTGGTGGCTATTTCCATCATTCGACTCAGAGACATGTCTCCGGTTCGACCGAATTTCAGGCTTAGCTCTCTGTACTTTATGCCCTCCTTGAAGGCGCAGACTGCCTGGTGATCAGATACATTCTCTACTGTGTGATGCAGTGTGATCCATCTCTGGATGTAATCCCTCAAAGTCTCATTCGACTTCTGCACACAAGATTGCAGCTCTGTCAGTCCTGCTGGTCGCTTGCATGTTCCTTCGAACGTTCTTACAAACACTTGGGAGAGGTCCTCCCACGTGTAAATGCTGCTGGGTGTCAACTGATTCAACCATGCTCTGGCTGACCCTTCCAACATAAGAGGCAGATGCTTCATGGCCACCTCGTCATTTCCGCCACCGAGTATCGGGCTTAGACTCACCGTTGAACATGCTGAGTCCAGTCGCCAACCTGAAGTTGGGAGGAATCACCGCGGCTCTGATGACTCTGCTGAAATACTCTGGTCCAGAGACATGCACTCGGCTGCTGGTGGGTACATCTCTGTCGTTACCCTCTCTATGGGCTCTATTTCGGTCGACCAGACCTTGAATGATGATGGATCTCGCATCAAAGCCTGGTTCCCTGGGGTCAACCGGAATCCTTCGCCCGCCACTGTGCTGGCGTCTATCATCCTGCTGTCGAGGCATATAGGACCCACCCCTTGGGGGGAGTAGGCACTCGACGTCGATCATTACGATCGAGTCGGTGATCATACTGCTCATGGTTCATGTACTGATCGTGCCGGTCACCACGCCCTTCACGCCTCGGGGGCGATCTGGGCTATGAGCCGACTGGACCGTATTTGCTGCCACGGATCTGCTGTGAATCCTGTTCCGCGACTACGACACAGCTGAGTTCTGATCTCCTGCTGCCCGAAGCAAATCTCTGATCTGCATCAAGCCTCTACCAGCCTCTGACTGGGAAGGCTGAATTGATTCTGCTATACGGGCTGCAGCTGCTAAATTCTGAATCGGAGTTTGATATACCTGAGTCGGAGGTGGAAAGAGCTGGCGTTGACTGGAGTCTGGAATCTGTTGCCGCGCGCACTCGTCGAGTGCCCGCTGAAGGTTCTCCAGTCGAGTGCGCTCGGCCAGGTTGGCCAGGCGTGCGTCCTCTAAGGCGCGAGCCTCAGGGGTTTCTCCAACAATCGGAGTGTGAAGCGCATCCATGTTCCGGCGGCGAAGCTCTTCCCTCTGCTGCGAATTGAGGGGCTCGGGGAGGTACTCCTCATGGTCGTGCGACGGATCGCCTCCGCCGTTTCCTCCCTCGGCGCCGGGAAAGCCGGGGGGAACGTGCGGTCCATTGACCATCAGGATCTCCGCCGCTGGATCACTGCTGTCGCACTCGGATGCAGTCTCTGCGGAGCCAGTCGATAGGTCGAACAAGCCGTAGAGAGATTCATCGGGCTCGATTGCCGCGACTTGGGCGGTGGCCGACTGGCGAGCCACCGCGTGCCTCACCCACCGCTGAAGCCTCGACCGACCGGAGCGCTTGCGCCGGCGGGAAGCGGGGAGGGAGGATGACACGAAAACCGGCCGATACTGGGTCGACGGTTGCCGCAGAAGGACGCCGCAGACGCACGCTCGAAAGTGCGTAGCCCTGCAGACTGGGAGCGCGTCGACGTCGAGCGGAGCCTCCTGCAGCCAGGCAGAGTCATCGGCGACGAACATGGACGCGCCGAGACGGATCTCGCGGCCCTCAACCAAAACTCCGCCTGCAACCATGATGACGGGAATCGGAAAAATTGCAACTTCTCCAATAAGTCGCTAAGACACCTGCCCCAAGGTGGGCGCCAACTGTCGTGGTTCTAAGTCTGACAGTAGTGTAGGGTGGTACTAAGGAGAGGCAAGATCCTAGCTATGGAGTAGTTGTGCACACAAGTGTTTTACGAGTTCAGGCCCTTCTCGGAGGAAGTAACAACCCTACGTCTCGGTGCCCGGAGGCGGTCGACTGGATTATATGTGTGAGAGTTACAGGGGTGCGAATCCTTCTGCCAGTGGAGGGGGTGGCTTATATAGAGGATGCCAAGACCCCAGCCAGCCCACGTAGCAGAGGGTTTAAAGTACATTAAGGTCAGGCGTTACTGGTAACGCATTACATAAAGTGTCATCATGACCATAAAGACTACTTAATTACAGACCGTTTGGATATAGAGTAGATCTTGAACTCCTGGTGGTTGAGTGAGTCTTCATGGTCGAGTGTCTTCAGGTTCGTCGAGTTTCTTCCAGTCCGTCGAGTGAAGTCCCTCTTGGTCGACTGGAAGACGGCTTCTTCTAAAGATGTCCTCGGGGAGGGTATCTTGGACAGGTCCATGACCCTACCCTAGGTACATGACTTCATCACTCGGCACGGGTGTCAGTCCCGGCGCCTGTCTCGGCGTCGGTGTCAGTCTCAGCGCCGGCCTCAATGTCGGTCTCGATCTCGGATGTGACAGGTGGGCCCTGCAACAACCGTTGCTCATCGAGAAGGTTCAAATAGGCGTCTGCCGCCATGTAGACGTTGCAATCACCAGAACCCTGTCCTTCATCGTTGCTAGCCATGTTTCCTGTGATTAAATCTAGTCAATTAATTCTAGACCTAATAAAATGAATAATGACAAAAAAGGCCAATGTTTTGCAGGAATGTTGATTCATTCCCGTTGCGGCAAATCTCGGGCACTCGATTGTCCTAGTTTGTAGCCCAAGTCATGCCGAAATTCACGGAAAATTCCGGCATGACCTTTTCTACAAACTGGACAAATAGAGCGCGTGAAATTTACTAGAACGGAAATGAATCAACATTCCGGCAAAACATAGGCCACTCGAAATCATTCCCTGGAGACAACAAAAGGCCATTTGGACACAATCGAACCACTTCAATGAAAAGATATAACATGACCACTTCAATGAAAAGATATAATCAACAATAATGGAATATGCGAATGAACATCAATGACATATATCATATAACATCAATTCTGTTTTTTGTTTATAGCTAAATGCCATAGCTACTATTTTTTATTTTTAGCTAAATGCTTTTGTTTTTTGTTTAAAGCTAAAAGTCTAGGAAGGGATCATGTTTAAAATAAAACTTGCCTAAATTCTTTTTCTTGAAAAATGGTGGACTTTCCAAAAATCAAAAACATTTGCAAAATGACCTCACTAAACACTTCTCTGCCTAGGACAGAACCCAAATTATGTTCTAGTTATTCCTCTCTCTCTCTCTCACACACACACACACACATTATTTTCTCTAACCCTTCTCTGACTAGGACAGACCCAATTAAAAATTGCAAAGGAACTCCATTTTCTCTAACCCTTCTGACCTCACCAAAATTTTCATAGTCCAAATAATTCAAATTTCAATTGAATGAAATTTGGACCAGATTCAGGTCCATAGTCCAAATATTTTTTGCTAGTTAACCTAGTTAACCTAGTTTACCTAGATAATTAACCTAATTAAACTAGTTAACCTAGCTAGTTCTCTGTCAAAGCCCTAACTAAATTTTTTCACTAACCTAGATAATTAACCTAATTAAACTAGTTAACCTAGCTGGTTCTCTGTCAAAGCCCTAACTAAATTTTTGCACTAACCTAGATAATTAACCTAATTAAACTAGTTAACCTAGCTAGTTCTCTGTCAAATCCCTAACTAAATTTTTGCACTAACCTAGATAATTAACCTAATTAAACTAGTTAACCTAACTAGCTAGTTCTCTGTCCAATGTTTGTGTTATGCATGAGAGAGAGAGATAGGAGGGGTGGGGCTTACATAGGGTGGCTCCGGTGGTGGCGAGGGAGGCAGGGGCGTCTCTGGTGACGGCGAGGGAGACAGGGCCATCGAGGGTGGCTCCGATGGCGTTGATGAGGCCGCGCGGCTCCGGTTGCTTTGGGGCGGCTCCGGTGGCGTCGACGGTGCGCGGCTCTGGTGGCTCCGGGGGCATCGACGTCGGCAGAAGACGGTGGCGAAGTGGGGCGACGGCGAAGTGGGGAGATGGCGGCGAAGTGTGCGAGGGATTTGGGGGTGAAGCGGTGCCTGGGGGGAGAGAGAAACCGCACGGGGGTTAAGTCAAATGTAGCGGTAGCGCTAGTAGGCAAAACACGCTATAGCCAAGTTAGCTATATCGCTTTTTGCACAACGCGCTACTACTATAGCTATTTATTTTCCTTTTTCTTTTCTTTTTTCCTTCCCTTTCCATAGCGGGGGTTTACAAAACGCGTTGCTGCTATATTATCTATAGTGCATGTTCTGAATAGACGCTACTGCTATGCCTTTCTCCTTTATTTTTATTTACATTTTTTTCCTTTCTCCTTTTTCTATTTCTTTCATTTCCATTTACTTTTCTATTTGTTTTTTTATTAGTGGTAGTGCTTTTCCCGGGAAACGCGCTGCTACAATAATCTTAGCGGTAGCGCGGTTTGCCGAAGATCGCTACTACTATTCATAGCCTACCGGCTTAGTAGTGAGAATTTTAGTAGTAGCACTTTCCCCGGAAGAAGCGCTACTGTTACACTCGTATCTGTACCGCGGTTCATGTGCACGTGTTACGGGTAAGTAGCAGTAGCAGTAGCGCTTTCTTTTAACAGGTGCTACTGGTAAGATTATGATTATAAGTTTTTCCCTAGTAGTGAATCCTACACATAGAGTACAATAAAGACCAAGCGGTTGTGATAGTTTGAGAAGTAACATATTTAAGGTGGTAAACACTCTATTCGCGGAGCAAGGTGGGACTAAACTTAGTTGCAAGGAAGGGACTAAACTTGGCAGCAGCGAGGGTTGGCGAAAAGTGCTACTACTAAGTTCAGTAGCAGTAGCGCAGTTACGAAAACGTCGCTACTACTATACCTAGTTTGGCGGCAACATCGTGGCAATTGTATTAGTAGCACTCTTTCATCCTGACGCGCTACTGCTATGCGAATATCCGTAGCGCGTTTTGTTTTCACGCGCTACTGCTAAGTAGCAGTAGCGCCTTATTTTAAACCGTGCTGCTAGTAAGATTATGTGTGTAAGGTTTTCACTAATAGTGCTAGTCGTTTGTTTAATTCATTTATATGAATTGTAGCCTGTAGCAACACATGGGCGTTCTACTAGTTTTTTAATAGGATGCCATCAAAGTTTTTTTTTGGCAAAAAGGATCAGACATGTTATAGAGACTCACAAGAAGTACAAAACATCTCAAACATAGTAAAAAATCATCGAGGTACATGGACCACCGAGCGACCACTATAGCCGCCAAAACGAGCCGTTGACGCGCCGCTGTCGCTGCTCCCATACCGGAGCCGGCACGACCTTGTCGATGACAGCCAGAAAGTCTTCGTGCACGTGCCCCTAAGGACCATCATCCCGAAGCAACACTCGTCGTCGTTGAATCCTTGAATTGATCTGAAGAACTTGACACCAAATAATGCCGTTGCGCACGCATGATGAGAACCGTAACCTTGCCGCCCCAAGAAGGTGGCAGGAATCTACGCCGGAGCTACATCTAATCCGTCCCAACGGACGAACTTAAGGAGAATTGGAGCTCGAAAAACTGACACGAAGAAGAAGCGTTGCTCCTGCGAGAATTAAAACCCTACCTATCTAGGCTAAATTTCGTGTTTTGACCCTTTTGGCATACAAATTCAGAATCTGACCCCGGTTTGAAAAAAATTCGGGATTTGACCCTTTTTCTTACCGCCAGGGTCTCTGGCGGTTGGGTTACACAGCCTACCGCCAGGTGCCCTGGCAGTAGGGTACTTATCCACGTCAGCCTGACCAAACGGCTGCCGTTTCGTGCCGTCGACCCTACCGCCAGGAGATTCGGCGGTAGGGTGTGCAACCCTACCGCTAATGTTCATGGCGGTAAGTGCCGAACCGTTATAACCCCGCGGGGGCCGGCTCGTGGGGCCCATCCACGAACCCAGCCCCCATCTTCTTCTCCCCTGCCGCCGCCCGCAAGAACAGAGAGGGGAAGGCCTCTCTCATCCCCTCCACTCCCCCATCCGATCTTCTTCGTTTGTGAACGGTTTTTTCGGATCGAGATGGCTCCGAAACGAGAAAAGTAAGCTCTCTCAATCCCTCCAATTCGTTTTAGTTAAGAAGCTGTCAATTCGACGCATTATTAGGCACAAGATGAACCCTATTTTATCTAGTAGATTTTGATTTTTGTTGTTTTTAGGTTTGTTTAATTAGGAGTAATATGATGTTTGATGTAGTTGAATATGATTTATGTGGTGATGTGGTTGAAGTTGACTATGATAGAGCCTATTTTATATAGTTGATGAACCCTAGTTCATGTTAATATTTTTTTGAATTATTTATTGATGTTTGATGTGGTTAAATATGTTTGAATATGATTGATGAGTTGATGTGGTGATGTGGTTGAATATGTTGAATTTGTTAACTAGTTTGAGGATAGAACCAATTTGGCATAAGATAAGGTGATGAGGTGATGTGGTTTGAAGATGAATATGTTGGTAATTTTTATATATGTTTTTACAATTGTTGAAATTGATTGGTTAATGTTCATATTCGTAATAGGATAGAATAACTAGTTTGAAGATGAAGCGCAGTTCATATTCATAATATTTTTTTACATCTGTTGAATATGATATGATTGATGTTTAGTTGAACGGTTTAACATGATATGATTATATGTTCATAACAAAGTGTTCGTGTTTCAGGAGGCCCCCCATTGGTCCGGCGATCGGCACTAATTACACTATGCTTGACCCGGCATTCGATAACGGTCATCGCGCCCGTTACATCGAGAACGGAGTGGTAAATAGCACTGATCAACGTGTTGCATCACAAATTTGCCTTTTCAAAAGTTTTTTCTAACTATTTTCGTGTGCACATTGACAGATGCTTCCGCCCTTACGTATGAGGGGTCACACCAAGGTCAAAGAGATGAACTACGACAACCGCTATGAGCCATATTATAGGAGAGCTGGGCTCTTGGGTTTCGTGCTCCAGTTCAAGCGTATGCCGCCGACGCTTGTCCACACGGCTCTCACAGCGTTGGTGGACTGTTGGCGGCCCGAGACGCACTCTTTCCATCTCCCATGTGGTGAGATGACGGTGACGCTCGAGGACTTCGCCATGATCACGGCCCTACCGATCAAGGGCCATGCTCTCATTGGGCGCGTGGATAGGAAGAACTGGCCGGACAGGGTTACCGCCCTCATCGGCGACTGCCCTCCCATCAAGAGTAACCGAACATCCGGTGTAGCACTGGCATGGCTCCTAGACCACTGGGCTGAATGCCCGCAAGATGCGGATCCGAGGACCGTGGAGCAGTATGCAAGGGCCTACCCGTGGTTTCTTCTCATAGAGGTGGTCTTTCCTGACTGCTCGGGGGACAACGCCCTATGGATGTATCTAGACTTCCTGGCCGACTGGGATGCAGGGTACAGCTGGGGGTCTGCTGGCCTCGCGTACCTCTACCGCTCGGTAAGACGTCATACATCTCACCTATGTGTGTGGTTCTTTAAATTGCTTTAAATTGTGTCATCTGATCATCACTTGTTGTTTGCAGCTAGATGACGCAACGCAGAGGACCGAGAAAACATCTGGGATGTGTGGGTGTGTCTGGGCCCTCTCGATTTGGAGTTGGGAGCGGCTGCCGGTTGGTCGCCCTGAGAAACTGCCACGGACAGAGTGGACGGAGTATGGCGAGGATGGCGACCGTTCTCAATACCCTACTGTCGCCTATTCTTGGGACAAGGTTAAGGTCTTCTCGGGCAAGGGAAGTGCGATGTACAAGGCCTTCACCAACAAGCTGGACAACCTGACATCTTTTCAGGTATACCAATGAGCGAGATAGTTTTAAATGTTTATACTTTCACGGTTGCTAAACAATCTTTGTATAGGTTAACTGGTGGCCGTACCATGATAGAGATTGGGGGTTCGAGCTGAACAGATGTGCGAGCGGAACCGCCTTCTCTTCCGGTGCATTGTCCCGCTGATATGCGTGTACGCCGTCGAATGGCACCTACCACAACGCGTGGCAACACAATTTGGCGTATTGCAACACCCACCACCGGCAAGGCCCCACGACACCGGCGGTTATGACCTTCACAAGTATGTGCTGCCATCTCTTTACCGTGATTTCTTTAAGTTCGATGTTCTTATGGTCTTTTGTGTTTTTGCTTGTTATGTCCCTATGCAGGAAGAGCAGGTAGTATTCTCAGTCGATATTGGACTGGGCTGACGAGCACAAGTCTTTTGTGACAATGTGGGATGAGAGGACGTTCCGCAAAGATGAGGAGAGGTCAGACATTTGCTGGAATGTGTATGAGAGGCACATGAATTGGTATGACGATGGAATCAAGTTTCGTCTGCGTCTGAGGCCACGATGGACGGAAGCGGACATGGCATCACTTCAGGAGGAGGAGGACTCTGAGGATGAAGCATATAAGAGAAACCTCAGAGATATGCAAGGTGATTTCAAGGAGTATGCGCCCCTTATGAACAGAGTGGTAAGTTTTGTTGAAATGCATTCAAGCTAATGATGATGACATGGTCATTCTCGCTAACTTTTTAATGATCCTTGGATTCCTAGGCCGCAGAGCTAAACAGAAACATTTTCGACGGCTCGAATGCGCTAAGTTTTGACCCCGGAACCGTGGAGGGTGAAAACAAGCTGAGGGAAGCGACGAAGGTAACTTTAAGCCTCATAGCATTCTATTGGAGCGAACACAAATTTGATCCATGCCACATGTTCTTACTTATTTGCAACCCTAAACCTGATCCAAGTCATACTCTACTATATTTGTTATTGCAGAAGATCATTAACCGTTGCCGCAAGCTAGCGGGCATGCTTGGGTAAGCTGCCTCGGTTGACGTGCATGTTCCTCCTCCTGGTGGGTCGACACGTGCCCTAGCTTCATCAAGCCACACCGGAGGAGGTTCCTCGAGCCATGTCGCCTCATCGTCTCGCCTTGTTAACGAGACCGAGGAAGAAGAGGAAGTGGACGAGGAGGAAGAGGAAGAAGAGGGAGAAGAGGAAGGAGGTGACGACGGAGAAGGTGATGAGGAGGAGTACGACGACGATGATGGACCTCAACCGACTCAGCCAACCCAGGCGAAGAGGGTATCTCATCCGCACCAGGATGCTCTGAGCCCATCACCGTTTCAGAAACCGGTTCCTCATCATCGCTCGAAGAAGCCGGACGAGGGCCGCTCGAAGACAAACGAGGAGCGTGCCGCCAAGAGGGGGACGGGGAGGAACTAGTGATGTTGAACTTGCTAAGTTAAAGTTGTTGTCTTATGTTGAACTACTCGGTGTCTTGTTATTGCTACCTATGTTAGTAGTTGAACCTATTTTGATATGTTGAACTTAATGGATACATCATTTTTACTATCTATAAGTGTGAGGTTATCATAATTTCATATGCAAACACTTTTTGCTGTTGTGCTTATCTATTTGTGATATTGATGTCATATTGAATTTGAAAAGAAGCAAGCAACTGAACTTGGAAAAATAAAACACAGGACCCTACCGCCACGGCCTCTGGCGGTAGGGTCGCACAGACTACCGCCAACCCCCTGGCGGTAGGGCGAACCTACCGCCAGGGCACTTTGGTATTTCGTCACAGAAAGTTTGGGAGGCAAAACCGAGCCGCACCCTACCGCCAGGGGTGCTGGCGGTAGGTTTAGACAACCTACCGTCAAGGTACCTGGCGGTAGGGTACTTATCCACGTCACCTCGGGCAAACGGCCGCCGTCCCCTCCGTCGCATCCTACCGCCAGAGGCTCTGGCGGTAGGCTGTGTAACCCTACCGCCTGTACCCCTGGCGGTAGCGAAAGGGTCAAATCTCGAATTTTTTTGCAACCAGGGTCAAATCCTGAATTTGTATAGCAAAAAGGTCAAAACACGAAATTTGGCCACCTATCTACTAGCCGGATCCGAAGCACCAAAAATCCCCTCCCCACCACCGGCCGCCGGAGCGTCCGGCGAAGGGGAGGCGAATTCATGGGCTCGCCGGTGGAGGGAGATTTTCCCAGGAAGCACCAAAGTTTGCTTGACTCGACCGAATGGGTTGAACACGATTGTATGAATACTTAATTTGAGTAATACACTGATTCAAAAGAAAAGAAAGACTTTTCTGTGAAATTTGGTAAAGAAATAAGAAGTGTGAAAAAAAAATACTGTGCACTACTGTATATTTTCTGAGTTTAGATAAGCATTTCTACTTGCGCAGTGACCGAATCACAAAAAAATAGCTCTCTACGCGCTCGTCCATTCGGCGACTAGTCGACGCAGCTCACGCGACCACGCGGCGGCGGCGCTTGTTCCCATCGCCGCCACCGGCATGGCCGAGGGCGCCGACACGGTGCGCGCGCCCGCCGACGCGGAGGAGATAGAGAAGGGAGAGATCGCAGGCGCCGCCGCCGGTGCCGACGGCGACTCCGCCGCGCCCCAGCCGGTCGAGCCCACCTGGGCTTTCTGGATCCGCAACCCGCAGGAGGAGTCCGCCGGCCGGGAGAACACCGTCCACACCTTCTCCACCGTCGACGACTTCCGGAGGTCTTTTCCCCCACCCTTCGCCTCCTCCCAAACCCTCGTTAGTCCCCAATCTGTTGGTTGCTTGTGAATGATGTACGATGGCTGTAAATTTAGATTTAGATGCCCTGCGAGCAACTCGCCTTAAGCCAACACAAGACTGCTGATCTGATGCTCGAGTCTAGGACTAAAATGTTCTCTGGCTCTAGTTTTGTGACCGGATTTCAGCCTCCCGCAAACAGGGATTTGTGAGAATGTTAAGCTGAACTGAGTAGTGTATATTGACTGACTCCCTGGGTTGTCTTCTACCAGATGATAATATCTGTCATTACTCACACAGTCACACTACATTTGTTTCAGGGTAAAAAATTCTGCTTCAGAAAATCGGTGATGTTTGTTCGGTCTTTACTGTATTTTCCACCTTTTGCGTATATCCCTTCATGGCTAACAATTGAGTTGGGTGGTCTTTCAGCCTTTACAAAAATATCCTCCACCCTAGTAAATTGGGTGTGGGAGCTGACCTCCATTGCTTCAAGAATAAGATTGAGCCGAAATGTGAAGGCCCTATACGTGGTAATGGAGGTGCATGGACCATCAGTTGTGGCGAAGGCAAATCACAGCCATTGTGGTTGGATACAGTAAGCATCTTTCGCATCACTCGTTTTGGACAATTTCTTTTTCTGTAAATCCATCCTGACTTCTTTTGGCAAATATCATGTTTAGATACTGGCATTGATTGGTGAGCAATTCGAATATGATAATGAAATTTGTGGAGCGATCCTTAGCGTGCGTGCGAAGCAGGAAACAATAGCTATATGGATTAAAGATGCTACCAATGAAGCTGCTCAGGTACAAGTCCTATAGTACATACTACGGATTTTTTTGTTTCATTTCAGGCAACAGCCATGTGGCATGCTATATCATAGATCCAAAGTTTGTCAAATACTACTCCCTCGGTCTTAAAATAAGTGTCTCAAGCTTAATACAAAGTTGAGACACTTATTTTGGGACGGAGGGAGTATAAGATAGTATAATACTGTGATCCTGGTATATAAACAAGGATGACATGGCTGTACCTGTATGGAGCCTTGTACAGTTGTGCTTGTGCCAAATGTCATTCTGTAACTTGAAGTGCTCTTATATGGTTATCTGAAGAGTTCAACGCAATTGAAGAAACTTATATTCCTTGAAAGACATAGCGGTACTTTGAATGGCAGAACATTGTCGAAGAAACTTAAACCTGAAAGGATTGTCATCTTTGGTTATACTATGCATCTATGTTTGTGGTTTCCAACCTAAATTGTCCTAGGTAAAGGTTTCATTATTTCAGCCAAAATAGTGTGTCGTCCTGTATGGTTGGAATTATTTTAGAGTTAATTACACAAAACCACAACTTCAGAGTAACTTATAACACTTTACCACAACTTTTGAGTTTTTTAACAAAAAACCACAACTTCAGGTCAACTTATAACACTTTACCACAACTTTTGAGTTTTTGTAACACAAAACCACAACTTCTGAACTAATTCTCAACATTGAGCCCAAATCTATCAGTCAACTTCTTTTAATATACAATCTGATTGACTGGGCCCACATATTAGGAACTAAGCAGGAAAAAGGTGGCATGTGCGCATCTCCGATGTGGCCTACCATTTCCTTCTCTTGCCATCCCGTACCGGCGCTATAAACTCCACCGACGCATTGACCAGGGAGCTGGGTGTTGTTGGGGGTGGTCAAAATTCTGCCACAGGATGATCACTCCAAGCGTCCTCAATGGCGAGGTTCCTAGTGTCGCAAAGCCGCACCCACATGTCACTATCGTTGGCGGTGGAGTTCCAAAATGATCTCGACGTTGTAATCAGTGAGGACGAGCACGTTGCAGTGGTCGTTAAGCATGAGGGTGGCAGCCCTGATTGTGCACAACGTGGCGGCACGGATGTGCTGGCAGCGCCCGTCCGGACTATGGCATGGCCGGGCGGGGCGCGCGAACTAGACAAAGAGGTCCTCGGGAGGACGAGCGCGTCTCTACAGCGGTGGAGCACAAGGCAAGAGCCTTGTCTATGCACGACGTGGTATAGTGCATGTGCTAGCTGCGGTTGTCCAGACAACAACATGGTTGGACGGAGTGCGCCAGACAAAGAAGCTGAAGACGGCGGATCTTTTTTGTTTTTCGGGGTAGATGGCGTAGAAGCTGCAGGTGAACGTGTCATCGAAGAGATGACGATGTTGTATGCACACTGCTATGTTACACACATTCAGTCAGCGCCACATAGGAGGGAACTTGTCGCCTAGAGCCTGACATGTGGGCCCAATCATTCAGATTGGCTGTTAAAAGAAGTTGACCGGTAGATTTGGGCTCAATGTTGAGAATTAGGCCAACAGTTGTGGTTTTGTGTTAAAAAACTCAAAAGTTGTGGTAAAGTGTTATAAGTTGCCGCGAAGTTGTGGTTTTGTGTTAAAAAACTTAAATGTTGTGGTAAAGTGTTATAAGATATTCTGAAGTTGTGGTTTTGTGTAATTAACTCATTATTTTAACTTCTTTTTCTAATGAAGTTGCTACATTTATTCGTTTCTTGGCGCATTGTTTTGAAGTATGTTTATATTAAATCCTTGTGTAAGCATTTGGTTTTCCTTTTTATTTAGCATTTTCTGTAGTTCTTACAATTGTGCTGCAGTAGTATCCTTAAATCTGATAATCTCATGGCATTTTTTATACTCCATTGAAT
The DNA here is from genome assembly GCF_018294505.1 of Triticum aestivum. Classification (NCBI taxonomy): domain Eukaryota; kingdom Viridiplantae; phylum Streptophyta; class Magnoliopsida; order Poales; family Poaceae; genus Triticum; species Triticum aestivum. The sequence continues at coordinate 29,499,050 of NC_057801.1, read as the reverse complement.
GATGTAAGCAGTGGCGGA